>NC_091296.1:41842740-41987983 GCF_038502225.1 Cherax quadricarinatus
TAATTGAGGTTCAGTCATGTATGCGCGGAGCCCCAGACCGACATAATGAGATTAGTCACGAGGGAGCATTCACCAAATTCAACTTCAATAACAAAAACATAAAGTGGGACCAAGTAAACCAAGTCCTAACCGATATAAGCTGGGAAGATATACTAAGCAACACAGACCCAAACTTATGCCTAGAACAGATTAACTCGGTGGCACTCGATGTATGCACAAGGCTTATTCCTCTAAGAAAAAGGAGGAGTAGATGTAAAATAGAAAGAGACAGGCGCTCCCTTTACAGGCGACGGAAAAGAATAACAGAGCGGCTAAAAGAGGTCAATATATCTGAAATGCGCAGGGAGACACTGGTCAGAGAAATAGCAAGCATCGAACTTAAGCTAAAAGAATCCTTTAGGAGTCAGGAATCGCGGGAAGAACTAAAAGCCATAAATGAAATCGAAAGAAACCCAAAGTATTTCTTCTCCTATGCCAAATCAAAATCGAGAACAACGTCCAGTATTGGGCCCCTACTTAAACAAGATGGGTCCTACACAGATGACAACAAGGAAATGAGTGAGCTACTCAAGTCCCAATATGACTCAGTTTTTAGCAAGCCGCTAACCAGACTGAGAGTCGAAGATCAAAATGAATTTTTTATGAGAGAGCCACAAAATTTGATTAACACAAGCCTATCCGATGTTATCCTGACGCCAAATGACTTCGAACAGGCGATAAATGACATGCCCATGCACTCTGCCCCAGGGCCAGACTCATGGAACTCTGTGTTCATCAAGAACTGCAAGAAGCCCCTATCACGAGCCTTTTCCATCCTATGGAGAGGGAGCATGGACACGGGGGTCGTCCCTCAGTTACTAAAAACAACAGACATAGCCCCACTCCACAAAGGGGGCAGTAAAGCAACAGCAAAGAACTACAGACCAATAGCACTAACATCCCATATCATAAAAATCTTTGAAAGGGTCCTAAGAAGCAAGATCACCACCCATCTAGAAACCCATCAGTTACACAACCCAGGGCAACATGGGTTTAGAACAGGTCGCTCCTGTCTGTCTCAACTACTGGATCACTACGACAAGGTCCTAAATGCACTAGAAGACAAAAAGAATGCAGATGTAATATATACAGACTTTGCAAAAGCCTTCGACAAGTGTGACCATGGCGTAATAGCGCACAAAATGCGCGCTAAAGGAATAACAGGAAAAGTCGGTCGATGGATCTATAATTTCCTCACTAACAGAACACAGAGAGTAGTCGTCAACAGAGTAAAGTCCGAGGCAGCTACGGTGAAAAGCTCTGTTCCACAAGGCACAGTACTAGCTCCCATCTTGTTCCTCATCCTCATATCCGACATAGACAAGGATGTCAGCCACAGCACCGTGTCTTCCTTTGCAGATGACACCCGAATCTGCATGACAGTGTCTTCCATTGCAGACACTGCAAGGCTCCAGGCGGACATCAACCAAATCTTTCAGTGGGCTGCAGAAAACAATATGAAGTTCAACGATGAGAAATTTCAATTACTCAGATATGGTAAACATGAGGAAATTAAATCTTCATCAGAGTACAAAACAAATTCTGGCCACAAAATAGAGCGAAACACCAACGTCAAAGACCTGGGAGTGATTATGTCGGAGGATCTCACCTTCAAGGACCATAACATTGTATCAATCGCATCTGCTAGAAAAATGACAGGATGGATAATGAGAACCTTCAAAACTAGGGAGGCCAAGCCCATGATGACACTCTTCAGGTCACTTGTTCTATCTAGGCTGGAATATTGCTGCACTCTAACAGCACCTTTCAAGGCAGGTGAAATTGCCGACCTAGAAAATGTACAGAGAACTTTCACGGCGCGCATAACGGAGATAAAACACCTCAATTACTGGGAGCGCTTGAGGTTTCTAAACCTGTATTCCCTGGAACGCAGGAGGGAGAGATACATGATTATATACACCTGGAAAATCCTAGAGGGACTAGTACCGAACTTGCACACGAAAATCACTCACTACGAAAGCAAAAGACTTGGCAGACGATGCACCATCCCCCCAATGAAAAGCAGGGGTGTCACTAGCACGTTAAGAGACCATACAATAAGTGTCAGGGGCCCGAGACTGTTCAACTGCCTCCCAGCACACATAAGGGGGATTACCAACAGACCCCTGGCAGTCTTCAAGCTGGCACTGGACAAGCACCTAAAGTCAGTTCCTGATCAGCCGGGCTGTGGCTCGTACGTTGGTTTGCGTGCAGCCAGCAGCAACAGCCTGGTTGATCAGGCGCTGATCCACCAGGAGGCCTGGTCACAGACCGGGCCGCGGGGGCGTTGACCCCCGAAACTCTCTCCAGGTAAACTCCAGGTAACACAGAACAGTATAGTAACACAGAAGAACAGCACGGTAACACAGAACAGTACTGTAACACTGAACAGTATAGTAACACAGAAGAACAGCACGGTAACACAGAACAGTACTGAAACACAGAACAGTCCTGTAACACAAAAAAGTATAGTAACACAGAAGAACAGCACGGTTCAACAGAACAGTACTGTAACACTGAACAGTATAGTAACACAGAAGAACAGCACGGCAACACAGAACAGTACTGTAACACAGAACAATACTGTAACACAGAACAGTACTGTTACACAGAACAGTACTGTAACACAGAACAGTACTGTAACACATAACAGTATAGTAACACAGAAGAACAGCACGGTAACACAGAAAAGTACTGTAACACAGAACAGTACTGTAACACCGAACAGTACTGTAACACAGAACAGTACTGTAACGCAGAACAGTACTGTAACACAGAACAGTACTGAAACACAGAACAGTACTGTATCACAGAACAGTATAGTAACACAGAAGAACAGCACGGTACCACAGAACAGCACGGTAACACAGAACAGTACTGTAACACAGAACAGTACTGTAACACAGAACAGTACTGTAACACAGAACAGTACTGTAACACAGAACAGTACTGTAACACAGAATAGTACTGAAACACAGAACAGTACTGTAACACAGAACAGTATAGTAACACAGAAGAACAGCACGGTACCACAGAACAGCACGGTAACACAGAACAGTACTGTAACACAGAACAGTACTGTAACACAGAACAGTACTGTAACACAGAACAGTACTGTAACACAGAACAGTACTGTAACACAAAACAGTACTGTAACACAGATCTATACTGTAGCACAGAAGAGTACTGTAACACAGAACAGTACTGTAACACAGAACAGTACTGTACCACTGAACAGTATAGTAACACAGGAGAACAGCACGGTACCACAGAACAGTACTGTAACACAGAACAGAACGGTACCACTGAACAGTACTGTAACACAGAACATCATAGTTACACAGAAGAACAGCACGGTACCACAGAACAGCACGGTAACACAGAACAGTACTGTAACACAGAACAGTACTGTAACACAGAACAGTACGGTAACACAGAACAGTACTGTAACACAGAACAGTACTGTAACACAGAACAGCACGGTAACACAGGACAGTACTGTAACACAGAACAGTACTGTAACACAGAACAGTACTGTAACACAGAACAGCACGGTAATACAGAACAGTACTGTAATACAGAACAGTACTGTAACACAGAACAGTACTGTAACACAGAACAGTACTGTAACACAAAACAGTATAGCAACACGGAAGAACAGCACAGTAACACAGAACAGTACTGTAACACAGTACAGTACTGCAACACAGAACAGTACTGTAACACAGAACGGTACTGTAACACAGAACGGTACTGTAGCACAGAACAGTACTGTAACACAGAACAGTATATTAACACGGAAGAACAGCACGGTACCACAGATGAGTACAGTAACACAGAACAGTACTATAACACAGAGCAGTACTGTAACACTGAACAGTATAGTAACAAAGAAGAACAGCACGGTAACACAGAACAGTACTGTAACACAGAACAGTACTGTAACACAGAACAGTACTGTAACACAGAACAGTACGGTAACACAGAACAGTACTGTAACACAGAACAGTACTGTAACACAGAACAGCACGGTAACACAGAACAGTACTGTAACACAGAACAGTACTGTAACACAGAACAGTACTGTAACACAGAACAGCACGGTAATACAGAACAGTACTGTAATACAGAACAGTACTGTAACACAGAACAGTACTGTAACACAGAACAGTACTGTAACACAAAACAGTATAGCAACACGGAAGAACAGCACAGTAACACAGAACAGTACTGTAACACAGTACAGTACTGCAACACAGAACAGTACTGTAACACAGAACGGTACTGTAACACAGAACGGTACTGTAGCACAGAACAGTACTGTAACACAGAACAGTATAGTAACACGGAAGAACAGCACGGTACCACAGATGAGTACAGTAACACAGAACAGTACTATAACACAGAGCAGTACTGTAACACTGAACAGTATAGTAACAAAGAAGAACAGCACGGTAACACAGAACAGTACTGTAACACAGAACAGTACTGTAACACAGAACAGTATAGTAACAGAAGAACAGCACGGTACAACAGAACAGTACTGTAACAGAGAACAGTACTGTAACACAGAACAGTATAGTAACACAGAAGAACAGCACGGTACAACAGACCAGTACTGTAACACAGAACAGTACTGTAACAGAGAACAGTATAGTAACACAGAAGAACAGCACGGTAACACAGAACAGTACTGTAACACAGAACAGTACTGTAACACAGAACAGTACTGTTACACAGAACAGTACTGTAACACAGAACAGTACTGTAAAACATAACAGTATAGTAACACAGAAGAACAGCACGGTAACACAGAACAGTACTGTAACACAGAACAGTACTGTAAAACCGAACAGTATAGTAACACAGAAAAAAGCACGGTACCACAGAACAGTACAGTAACACAGAACAGAGCTGTAACACAGAACAGTACTGAAACACAGAACAGTACTGTAACACAGAACAGTATAGCCACAGTATAGCCACAGCCACTCAAGAGGGAGAGGTTTTTTAGTGCCAGGAAGGAAAAAAAACTGGCAGGAAATGGCAGAAATCGTACACCAAATCCAGTCATTCCTGGAGTGGAATCACAGTCGATGGCCTCCACTCCAAACCAACAGATACAGATACTAATCCCGGAAAAAAAATCCCCCCCCAGTACCAACAATACCACCAGTCCGATAACATTCTTCTTTGCAAATATACTGGGTCTAAAGCCAGCAACAAACAACAAAATACCTTTCATCCGTGGACTGCTTGCAGATGCAAAGGCAATGTTCGCTGCTTTCACTGAGACCCACATAAAGGATCACTTGGACAACGAAATATGGATCCCAGGTTACAACCTATACAGATGTGACAGAGTGAACAGGCAAAAGGGGGGGGGGGTTGGCCTGTACATTGCAGAGTCACTTGTTTGCACAGAACTGCTAAATGCCTCAAATGATGTAGTGGAAGTTTTAGCAGTAAAGGTCGAGAACCAAAACCTAGTCATTGTGGTAGTCTACAAGCCTCCGGATGCAACATCCCAGCAATTCCAGGAACAGCTGTTAAAAATTGACCACTGTCTGGAAAACCTTCCAGCTCCTGCACCAAACATCTTGCTCCTGGGGGATTTCAACTTAAGGCACCTAAAATGGAGGAATATAGCAAATAATATTGTTGCAGTAATAACACCAGGAGGCAGCTCTGATGAAAACTCACACTCACACGAGCTTTTAAATCTCTGCACAAAATTCAATTTAAACCAGCAAATAATAGAGCCTACTAGACTTGAGAATACACTAGACCTCATCTTCACTAACAATGATGATCTGATAAGAAATGTCACCATATCAAAAACAATATACTCAGATCACAACATAATTGAGGTTCAGTCATGTATGCGCGGAGCCCCAGACCGACATAATGAGATTAGTCACGAGGGAGCATTCACCAAATTCAACTTCAATAACAAAAACATAAAGTGGGACCAAGTAAACCAAGTCCTAACCGATATAAGCTGGGAAGATATACTAAGCAACACAGACCCCAACTTATGCCTAGAACAGATTAACTCGGTGGCACTCGATGTATGCACAAGGCTTATTCCTCTAAGAAAAAGGAGGAGTAGATGTAAAACAGAAAGAGACAGGCGCTCCCTTTACAGGCGACGGAAAAGAATAACAGAGCGGCTAAAAGAGGTCAATATATCTGAAATGCGTAGGGAGACACTGGTCAGAGAAATAGCAAGCATCGAACTTAAGCTAAAAGAATCTTTTAGGAGTCAGGAATCGCGGGAAGAACTAAAAGCCATAAATGAAATCGAAAGAAACCCAAAGTATTTCTTCTCCTATGCCAAATCAAAATCGAGAACAACGTCCAGTATTGGGCCCCTACTTAAACAAGATGGGTCCTACACAGATGACAGCAAGGAAATGAGTGAGCTACTCAAGTCCCAATATGACTCAGTTTTTAGCAAGCCGCTAACCAGACTGAGAGTCGAAGATCAAAATGAATTTTTATGAGAGAGCCACAAAATTTGATTAACACAAGCCTATCCGATGTTATCCTGACGCCAAATGACTTCGAACAGGCGATAAATGACATGCCCATGCACTCTGCCCCAGGGCCAGACTCATGGAACTCTGTGTTCATCAAGAACTGCAAGAAGCCCCTATCACGAGCCTTTTCCATCCTATGGAGAGGGAGCATGGACACGGGGGTCGTCCCACAGTTACTAAAAACAACAGACATAGCCCCACTCCACAAAGGGGGCAGTAAAGCAACAGCAAAGAACTACAGACCAATAGCACTAACATCCCATATCATAAAAATCTTTGAAAGGGTCCTAAGAAGCAAGATCACCACCCATCTAGAAACCCATCAGTTACACAACCCAGGGCAACATGGGTTTAGAACAGGTCGCTCCTGTCTGTCTCAACTATTGGATCACTACGACAAGGTCCTAAATGCACTAGAAGACAAAAAGAATGCAGATGTAATATATACAGACTTTGCAAAAGCCTTCGACAAGTGTGACCATGGCGTAATAGCGCACAAAATGCGTGCTAAAGGAATAACAGGAAAAGTCGGTCGATGGATCTATAATTTCCTCACTAACAGAACACAGAGAGTAGTAGTCAACAGAGTAAAGTCCGAGGCAGCTACGGTGAAAAGCTCTGTTCCACAAGGCACAGTACTCGCTCCCATCTTGTTCCTCATCCTCATATCCGACATAGACAAGGATGTCAGCCACAGCACCGTGTCTTCCTTTGCAGATGACACCCGAATCTGCATGACAGTGTCTTCCATTGCAGACACTGCAAAGCTCCAGGCGGACATCAACCAAATCTTTCAGTGGGCTGCAGAAAACAATATGAAGTTCAACGATGAGAAATTTCAATTACTCAGATATGGTAAACATGAGGAAATTAAATCTTCATTAGAGTACAAAACAAATTCTGGCCACAAAATAGAGCGAAACACCAACGTCAAAGACCTGGGAGTGATCATGTCGGAGGATCTCACCTTCAAGGACCATAACATTGTATCAATCGCATCTGCTAGAAAAATGACAGGATGGATAATGAGAACCTTCAAAACTAGGCAGGCCAAGCCCATGATGACACTCTTCAGGTCACTTGTTCTATCTAGGCTGGAATATTGCTGCACACTAACAGCACCTTCCAAGGCAGGTGAAATTGCCGACCTAGAAAATGTACAGAGAACTTTCACGGCGCGCATAACGGAGATAAAACACCTCAATTATTGGGAGCGCTTGAGGTTCCTAAACCTGTATTCCCTGGAACGCAGGAGGGAGAGATACATGATCATATACACCTGGAAAATCCTAGAGGGACTAGTACCGAACTGCACACGAAAATCACTCACTACGAAAGCAAAAGACTTGGCAGACGATGCACCATCCCCCCAATGAAAAGCAGGGGTGTCACTAGCACGTTAAGAGACCATACAATAAGTGTCAGGGGCTCGAGACTGTTCAACTGCCTCCCAGCACACATAAGGGGGATTACCAACAGACCCCTGGCAGTCTTCATGCTGGCACTGGACAAGCACCTAAAGTCAGTTCCGGATCAGCCGGGCTGTGGCTCGTACGTTGGTTTGCGTGCAGCCAGCAGCAACAGACTGGTTGATCAGGCTCTGATCCACCAGGAGGCCTGGTCACAGACCGGGCCGCGGGGGCGTTGATCCCCGGAACTCTCTCCAGGTAATCTCCAGGTAAACACAGAACAGTATAGTAACACAGAAGAACAGCACGGTACCACAGAGCAGTACTGTAACACTGAACAGTACTGTAACACAGATCTATACTGTAACACAGAACAGTACTGTAACACAGAACAGTATAGTAACAGAAGTAGAGCACGGTACCACAGAAGAGTACTGTAACACAGAACAGTACTGTAACACAGAACAGTACTGTAACACTGAACAGGATAGTAACACAGAAGAACAGCACGGTACCACAGAACAGTACTGTAACACTGAACAGAACGGTACCACAGAACAGTACTGTAACACTGAACAGTACTGTAACACATAAGAGCACGGTACCAGAGAACAGTACTGTAACACAGAACAGCACGGTACCACAGAACAGTACTGTAACACAGAACAGTAATGTAACACAGAACATTAGAGTAACAGAAGAACAGCACGGTACCACAGAACAGTACTGTAACACAGAACAGTACTGTAACACAGAACAGTACTGTAACACAGAACAGCACGGTAACACAGAACAGTACTGTAACACAGAACAGTATAGCAACACATAAGAACAGCACGGTACCACAGAACAGCAGGGTAACACAGAACAGTACTGTAACACAGAACAGCACGGTAACACAGAACAGTACTGTAACACAGAACAGTACTGTAACACAGAACAGTACGGTAACACAGAACAGTACTGTAACACAGAACAGTACTGTAACAAAGAACAGTACTGTAACAGAGAACACCACGGAAATACAGAACAGTACTGTAACACAGAACAGTACTGTAACACAGAACAGTACTGTAATACAGAACAGTACTGTAACACAGAACAGTACTGTAACAGAACAATACTTTAACACAGAACAGCATAGTAACGCGGAAGAACAGCACGGTAACACAGAAGAGTACTGTAACACAGTACAGTACTGTAACACAGAACGGTACTGTAACACAGAACGGTACTGTAGCACAGAACAGTACTGTAACACAGAACAGAATAGTAACACAAAAGAACAGCACGGTACCACAGAAGAGTACTGTAACACAGAAGAGTACTGTAACACAGAGCAGTACTGTAACACTGAACATTATATTTACAAAGAAGAACAGCACGGTAACACAGAACAGTACTGTAACACAGAACAGTAATGTAACACAGAACAGTATAGTAACACAGAAGAACAGCACGGTACAACAGAACAGTACTGTAACACAGAACAGTACTGTAACACAGAACAGTACTGTAACACAGAACATTATAGTAACACAGAACAGTACTGTAACACAGACCAGTACTGTAACACAGAACATTATAGTAACACAGAAGAACAGCACGGTACCACAGAACAGTACTGTAAAACAGAACAGTACTGTAACACAGAACAGCACTGTAACACAGAACAGTACTGTAATACAGAACAGCACCGTAACACATAACAGTACTGTAACACAGAACTGTATAGCAACACAGAAGAACAGCAGGGTAACACAGAACAGTACTGTAACACAGAACAGTACTGTAACGCAGAACAGTACTGTAACACAAAACAGCACGGTAACACAGAACAGTACTGTAACACAGAACAGTACTGTAACAGAGAACAGTATAGTAACACAGAAGAACAGCACGGTAACACAGAACAGTACTGTAACACCGAACAGTACTGTAACACTGAACAGTATAGTAACACAGAAGAACAGCACGGTAACACAGAACAGTACTGTAACACAGAACAGTACTGTAACACAGAACAGTATAGTAACACAGAAGAACAGAACGGTACAACAGAACAGTACTGTAACACAGAAAAGTACTGTAACACAGAACAGTACTGTAACACAGAACAGTACTGTAACACAGAACAGTATAGTAACACAGAACAGTACTGTAACACAGAACAGTACTGTAATACAGAACAATATAATAACACAGAAGAACAGCACGGTACCAGAGAACAGTACTGTAACACAGAACGGTACTGTAACACAGAACAGTACTGTAACACAGAACAGTATAGAATCACAGAAGAACAGCACGGTACCACAGAAGAGTACTGTAACACAGAACAGTACTGAAACACTGAGCAGTATAGTAATACAGAAGAACAGCACGGTACAACAGAGCAGTACTGTAACACAGAACAGTACTGTAACACAGAACATTACTGTAACACAGAACAGTATAGCAACACAGAAGAACAGCAGGGTAACACAGAACAGTACTGTAACACAAAACAGTACTGTAACACAAAACAGAACTGTAACACAGAACAGTATAGTAACACAGAAGAACAGCACGCTACAACAGTGCAGTACTGTAACACAGAACAGTACTGTAACACAGAACAGTACTGTAACACAGAACAGTACTGTAACACAGAACAGTATAGTAACACAGAAGAACAGCACGGTAACACAGAACAGTACTGTAACACAGAACAGTACTGTAACACAGAACAGTACTGTAACACAGAACAGTACTGTAACACAGAACAGTACTGTAACACAGAACAGTATAGTAACACAGAAGAACAGCACGGTACAACAGAGCAGTACTGTAACACAGAACAGTACTGTAACACTGAACATTACTGTAACACAGAACAGTATAGCAACACAGAAAAACAGCAGGGTAACACAGAACAGTACTGTAACACAAAACAATACTGTAACACAGAACAGAACTGTAACACAGAACAGTATAGTAACACAGAAGAACAGCACGGTACAACAGAGCAGTACTGTAACACAGAACAGTACTGTAACACAAAACAGCACTGTAACACAGAACAGAACTGTAACACAGAACAGTATAGTAACACAGAAGAACAGCACGGTAACACAGAACAGTACTGTTACACCGAACAGTACTGTAACACAGAACAGTACTGTAACACAGAACAGTACTGTAACACTGAACAGTATAGTAACACAGAAGAACAGCACGGTACAACAGAGCAGTACTGTAACACAGAACAGTACTGTAACACTGAACATTACTGTAACACAGAACAGTACTGTAACACAAAACAGTACTGTAACACAGAACAGAACTGTAACACAGAACAGTGCTGTAACACATAACATTATAGTAACACAGAAGAACAGCACGGTAACACAGAACAGTACTGTAACACAGAACAGTACTGTAACACCAAACAGTGTAGTAACACAGAAGAACAGAACGGTACCACAGAACAGCACGGTAACACAGAACAGTACTGTAACACAGAACAGTACTGTAACACAGAACAGTACTGTAACACAGAACAGTACTGTAACACAGAACAGCACGGTAACACAGAACAGTACTGTAACACAGAACAGTACTGTAACAAAGAACAGTACTGTAACACAGAACACCACGGAAATACAGAACAGTACTGTAACACAGAACAGTACTGTAACACAGAACAGTACTGTAATACAGAACAGTACTGTAACACGGAACAGTACTGTAACAGAACAATACTTTAACACAGAACAGTATAGTAACGCGGAAGAACAGCACGGTAACACAGAAGAGTACTGTAACACAGTACAGTACTGTAACACAGAACGGTACTGTAACACAGAACGGTACTGTAGCACAGAACAGTACTGTAACACAGAACAGAATAGTAACACAAAAGAACAGCACGGTACCACAGAAGAGTACTGTAACACAGAAGAGTACTGTAACACAGAGCAGTACTGTAACACTGAACATTATATTAACAAAGAAGAACAGCACGGTAACACAGAACAGTACTGTAACACAGAACAGTACTGTAACACAGAACAGTATAGTAACACAGAAGAACAGCACGGTACCACAGAACAGTACTGTAAAACAGAACAGTACTGTAACACAGAACAGCACTGTAACACAGAACAGTACTGCAATACAGAACAGTACTGTAACACTGAACAGCACTGTAACACAGAACAGTACTGTAACACAAAACAGTACTGTAACACAGAACAGAACTGTAACACAGAACAGTGCTGTAACACATAACATTATAGTAACACAGAAGAACATCACGGTAACACAGAACAGTACTGTAACACAGAACAGTACTGTAACACCAAACAGTGTAGTAACACAGAAGAACAGAACGGTACCACAGAACAGTACTGTAACACAGAACAGTACTGTAACACAGAACAGTACTGTAACACACAACAGTACTGTAACACAGAACAGTACTGTAACACAGAACAGTACTGTAACACAGAACAGTACTGAAACACCGAACAGTACTGTAACACAGAACAGTATAGTAACACAGAAGAACAGCACGGTACCACAGAACAGCACGGTAACACAGAACAGTACTGTAACACAGAACAGTTCTGTAACACAGAACAGTGCTGTAACACAGAACAGTACTGTAACACAGAAGAGTACTGTAACACAGAACAGTATAATAACACAGAAGAACAGCACGGTACCACAGAATAGCACGGTAACACAGAATAGTACTGTAACACTGAACATTACTGTAACATTACTGCTAGAAAAATGACATAATGGATAATGAGAACCTTCAAAACTAGGGAGGCCAAGCCCATGATGACACTCTTCAGGTCACTTGTTCTATCTAGGCTGGAATATTGCTGCACTCTAACAGCACCTTTCAAGGCAGGTGAAATTGCCGACCTAGAAAATGTACAGAGAACTTTCACGGCGCGCATAACGGAGATAAAACACCTCAATTACTGGGAGCGCTTGAGGTTTCTAAACCTGTATTCCCTGGAACGCAGGAGGGAGAGATACATGATTATATACACCTGGAAAATCCTAGAGGGACTAGTACCGAACTTGCACACGAAAATCACTCACTACGAAAGCAAAAGACTTGGCAGACGATGCACCATCCCCCCAATGAAAAGCAGGGGTGTCAGTGGCACGTTAAGAGACCATACAATAAGTGTCAGGGGCCCGAGACTGTTCAACTGCCTCCCAGCACACATAAGGGGGATTACCAACAGACCCCTGGCAGTCTTCAAGCTGGCACTGGACAAGCACCTAAAGTCAGTTCCTGATCAGCCGGGCTGTGGCTCGTACGTTGGTTTGCGTGCAGCCAGCAGCAACAGCCTGGTTGATCAGGGGCTGATCCACCAGGAGGCCTGGTCACAGACCGGGCCGCGGGGGCGTTGACCCCCGAAACTCCAACCAGGTAAATTCCAGGTAAACTCCAGTATAGCAACACAGAAGAACAGCAGGGTAACACAGAACAGTACTGTAACACAGAACAGTACTGTAACACAGAACAGTATTGTAACAAGGAACATTATAATAACACAGAAGAACAGCACGGTACCACAGAACAGTACTGTAAAACAGAACAGTACTGTAACACAGAACAGCACTGTAACACAGAACAGTACTGTAACACAGAACAGCACGGTAACACAGAACAGTACTGTAACACAGAACAGTACTGTAACACAGAACAGCACTGTAACACACAAAAGCACGGTAACACAGAACAGTACTGTAACACAGAACAGTACTTTAACGCAGAACAGCACTGTAACACAGAACAGTACTGTAACACAGAACAGCACGGTAACACAGAACAGTACTGTAACACAGAACAGTACTGTAACACAGAACAGTATAGTAACACAGAAGAACAGAACTGTTCAACAGAACAGTACTGTAACACGGAACAGTACTGTAACACAGAACAGTTCTGTAACACTGAACAGTATAGTAACAGAGAAGAACGGCACAGTAACACAGAACAGTACTTTAACACAGAACAGTACTGTAACACAGAACAGTATAGTAACACAGAAGAACAGAACTGTTCAACAGAACAGTACTGTAACACGGAACAGTACTGTAACACAGAACTGTACTGTAACACACAACAGTACTGTAACACAGAACAGTATAGTAACACAGAACAGTACTGTAACACAGAACAGTACTGTAGCACAGAACAATATAGTAACACAGAAGAACAGCACGGTACCACAGAACAGTACTGTAACACAGAACGGTACTGAAACAGAACAGTACTGTAACACAGAACAGTATAGAATCACAGAAGAACAGCACGGTACCACAGAAGAGTACTGTAACACAGAACAGTACTGTAACACAGAACAGTACTGTAACACAGAACATTACTGTAACACAGAACAGTATAGCAACACAGAAGAACAGCAGGGTGACACAGAACAGTACTGTAACACAAAACTACTGTAATACAGAACAGAACTGTAACACAGAACAGTATAGTAACACAGAAGAACAGCACGGTACAACAGAGCAGTACTGTAACACAGAACAGTACTGTAACACAAAACAGTACTGTAACACAGAACAGAACTGTAACACAGAACAGTATAGTAACACAGAAGAACAGCACGGTAACACAGAACGGTACTGTAACACAGAACATTACTGTAACACAGAACATTACTGTAACACAGAACAGTATAACAACACAGAAGAACAGCAGGGTAACACAGAACAGTACTGTAACACAGAACAGTACTGTAACACGAACCAGTACTGTAACACAAAACAGAACTGTAACACAGAACAGTGCTGTAACACATAACAGTATAGTAACACAGAAGAACAGCACGGTAACACAGAACAGTACTGTAACACAGAACAGTACTGTAACACCAAACAGTGTAGTAACACAGAAGAACAGAACAGTACCACAGAACAGTACTGTAACACAGAACAGTACTGTAACACAGAACAGTACTGTAACACAGAACAGTACTGTAACACAGAACAGTATAGTAGCACAGAAGAACAGCACGGTACCACAGAACAGCACGGTAACACAGAACAGTACTGTAACACAGAACAGTACTGTAACACAGAACAGTACTGTAACACAGAAGAGTACTGTAACACAGAACAGTATAATAACACAGAAGAACAGCACGGTACCACAGAATAGCACGGTAACACAGAACAGAACTGTAACACAGAACAGTACTGTAACAGAGAACAGTACCGTAACACAGAACAGTATAGTAACACAAAAGAACAGCATGGTACCACCGAACAGCACGGTAACACAGAACAGTACTGTAACACAGAACAGTACTGTAACACAGAACAGTACTGTAACACAGAACTGCATAGTAACACAGAAGAACAGCACGGTACCACAGAACAGCACGGTAACACTGAACAGTACTGTAACACAGAACAGTACTGTAACACAGAACAGTACTGTAACATAGAACAGAATAGTAACACAGAAGAACAGGACGGTACCACAGAACTGTTCTGTAACATAGAAAAGATCTGTAACACAGAACAGTACTGAAACACAGAACAGTACTGTAACACAGAACAGTACTGTAACACAGAACAGTACTGTAACACAGAACAGTATAGTAACACAGAAGAACAGGACGCTACCACAGAACTGTACTGTAACACAGAACAGTACTGTAACACAGAACAGCATAGTAACACAGAAGAACAGGACGGTACCACAGAACTGTACTGTAACACAGAAGAGTACTGTAACACAGTACTGTAACACAGAACAGTACTGTAACACAGAACAGTACTGTAACACAGAACAGTACTGTAACACAGAACAGCACGGTAGCACAGAACAGTACTGTAACACAGAACAGTTCTGTAACACAGAACAGTACTGTAACATACAACAGTACTGTAACACAGAACAGTACTGTAACACAGAACAATACTGAAACACAGAAGAGCAAGGTAACACAGAACAGTACTGTAATACAGAACAGTACTGTAACACCGAACAGTACTGTAACACTGAATAGTATAGTAACACAGAAGAACAGCACGGTAACACAGAACAGTACTGTAACACAGAACAGTACTGTAACACAGAACAGTATAGTAACACAGAAGAATAGCACGGTACAACAGAACAGTACTGTAACACTGAACAGTTCTGTAACACAGAACAGTACTGTAACACAGAACAGTATAGTAACACAGAAGAACAGCAGGGTAACACAGAACAGTACTGTAACACAGAACAGTACTGTAACACAGAAAAGATGTGTAACACAGAACAGTACTGTAACACAGAACAGTACTGTAACACAGAACAGTACAGTAACACAGAAGAACAGCACGGTACCACAGAACTGTACTGTAACACAGAACAGTACTGTAACACAGAACAGTACTGTAACACAGAACAGTATAGTAACACAGAACAGTACTGTAACACAGAACAGTATAGTAACACAGAAGAGTACTGTAAAACAGAACAGTATAGTAACACAGAAAAAGTACTGTAACACAGATCAGTACTGGAACACGGAACAGTATAGTAACACAGAACAGTACTGTAACACAGAACAGTACTGCAACACAGAACAGTATAGTAACACAAAACAGTACTGTAACACAGAACAGTACTGTAACACAGAACAGTATAGTAACACAGAACAGTACTGTAACACAGAACAGTACTGTAACACAGAATAGTATAGTTACACAGAATAGTACTGTAACACAGAAGAGTACTGTAACACAGAACAGTATAGCAACACAGAAGAGATCGCGCAACGCCTGAAATGTTTCTAGCTCTTTCAATGTTAACTCTGGTGAGTTATTGAACAATTTGAACAATACTACTGATCGTATTTTTATCAATGTTACCTGCGGGAAATGAACACATATAAGAACACTACCGTGACTGCTCAGAGGCTGGATTGGGAGTAACACCACCGTGACTACTGTCAGAGAGGCTGGAGTGGGAGTAACACTACCATGACTACTGTCAGAGAGGCTGGAGTGGGAATAACACCACCGTGGCTATTGTCAGGGAGGCTGGAGTGGGAATAACACTACCGTGACTACTGTCAGAGAGGTTGGAGTGGGAATAATACTACCGTGACTACTGTCAGAGAGGCTGGAGTGGGAATAACACTACTGTGACTACTGTCAGAGAGGCTGGAGTGGGAATTACACCACCGTGGCTACTGTCAGAGAGGCTGGAGTGGGAATAACACTACCGTGACTACTGTCAGAGAGGCTGGAGTGGGAATAACACTACCGTGACTACTGTCAGAGAGGCTGGAGTGGGAATAACACTACCGTGACTACTGTCAGAGAGGCTGGAGTGGGAATAACACTACTGTGACTACTGTCAGAGAGGCTGGAGTGGGAATTACACCACCGTGGCTACTGTCAGAGAGGCTGGAGTGGGAATAACACTACCGTGACTACTGTCAGAGAGGCTGGAGTGGGAATAACACCACCGTGGCTACTGTCAGGGAGGCTGGAGTGGGAATAACACTACCGTGACTACTGTCAGAGAGGCTGGAGTGGTAATAACACTACCGCGACTACTGTCAGAGAGGCTGGAGTGGGAATAACACTACCGTGACTACTGTCAGAGAGGCTGGAGTGGGAATAACACTACCGTGACTACTGTCAGAGAGGCTGGAGTGGTAATAACACACCGTGCTACTGTCAGAGAGGCTGGAGTGGGAATAACACTACCGTGACGACTGTCAGAGAGGCTGGAGTGGGAAATACACCTCCGTGGCTACTGTCAGAGAGGCTGGAGTGGGAATAACACTACTGTCAGGGAGGCTGGAGTGGGAATAACATCACTGCTACTGTCAGAGAGGCTGGAGTGGGAATAACACCACCGTGGCTACTGTCAGGGAGGCTGGAGTGGGAATAACACTACCGTGACTACTGTCAGAGAGGCTGGAGTGGTAATAACACTACCGCGACTACTGTCAGAGAGGCTGGAGTGGTAATAACACTACCGTGACTACTTTCAGAGAGGCTGGAGTGGTAATAACACTACCGTGCTACTGTCAGAGAGGCTGGAGTGGGAATAACACCTACCGTGGCTACTGTCAGAGAGGCTGGAGTGGGAATAACACTACCGTGACTACTGTCAGAGAGGCTGGAGTGGTAATAACACTACCGTGACTACTGTCAGAGAGGCTGGAGTGGTAATAACACTACCGTGACTACTGTCAGAGAGGCTGGAGTGGTAATAACACTACCGTGACTACTGTCAGAGAGGCTGGAGTGGTAATAACACTACCGTGACTACTGTCAGAGAGGCTGGAGTGGTAATAACACTACCGTGACTACTGTCAGAGAGGCTGGAGTGGTAATAACACTACCGTGACTACTGTCAGAGAGGCTGGAGTGGTAATAACACTACCGTGACTACTGTCAGAGAGGCTGGAGTGGTAATAACACTACCGTGACTACTGTCAGAGAGGCTGGAGTGGTAATAACACTACCGTGACTACTGTCAGAGAGGCTGGAGTGGTAATAACACTACCGTGACTACTGTCAGAGAGGCTGGAGTGGTAATAACACTACCGTGACTACTGTCAGAGAGGCTGGAGTGGTAATAACACTACCGTGACTACTGTCAGGGAGGCTGGAGTGGTAATAACACTACCGTGACTACTGTCAGAGAGGCTGGAGTGGTAATAACACTGCAGTGACTACTGTCAGAGAGGCTGGAGTGGTAATAACACTACCGTGACTACTGTCAGAGAGGCTGGAGTGGTAATAACACTACCGTGGCTACTGTCTGAGAGGCTGGAGTGGTAATAACACTACAGTGACTACTGTCAGAGAGGCTGGAGTGGTAATAACACTACCGTGCCTACTGTCAGAGAGGCTGGAGTGGTAATAACACTACCGTGACTTCTGTCAGAGAGGCTGGAGTGGTAATAACACTACCGTGGCTACTGTCAGAGAGGCTGGAGTGGTAATAACACTACCGTGACTACTGTCAGAGAGGCTGGAGTGGTAATAACACTACCGTGACTACTGTCAGAGAGGCTGGAGTGGTAATAACACTACCGTGACTACTGTCAGAGAGGCTGGAGTGGTAATAACACTACCGTGACTACTGTCAGAGAGGCTGGAGTGAATAACAACACTACCGTGACTACTGTCAGAGAGGCTGGAGTGGTAATAACACTACCGTGACTACTGTCAGAGAGGCTGGAGTGGTAATAACACTACCGTGACTACTGTCAGAGAGGCTGGAGTGGTAATAACACTTCCGTGACTACTGTCAGAGAGGCTGGAGTGGTAATAACACTACCGTGACTACTGTCAGAGAGGCTGGAGTGGTAATAACACTACCGTGACTACTGTCAGAGAGGCTGGAATGGTAATAACACTACCGTGGCTACTGTCTGAGAGGCTGGAGTGGTAATAACACTACCGTGACTACTGTCAGAGAGGCTGGAGTGGTAATAACACTACCGTGGCTACTGTCAGAGAGGCTGGAGTGGTAATAACACTACCGTGACTACTGTCAGGGAGGCTGGAGTGGTAATAACACTACCGTGACTACTGTCAGAGAGGCTGGAGTGGTAATAACACTGCAGGGACTGGAGTGGTAATAACTGTCAGAGAGGCTGGAGTGGTAATACTGTCTACTGTCTGAGAGGCTGGAGTGGTAATAACACTACCGTGACTACTGTCAGAGAGGCTGGAGTGGTAATAACACTACCGTGACTACTGTCAGAGAGGCTGGAGTAGTAATAACACTACCTTGACTACTGTCAGAGAGGCTGGAGAGGACTACTGTGGAGCTGGGTTGCAATAACACTACTGTCCTGGAGTGGGTGACTACTGTCAGAGAGGCTGGAGTGGTAATAACACTACCGTGACTACTGTCACCGTGACTACTGTCTGAGAGGCTGGAGTGGTAATAACACTACCGTGACTACTGTCAGAGAGGCTGGAGTGGTAATAACACTACCGTGACTACTGTCAGAGAGGCTGGAGTGGTAATAACACTACCGTGACTACTGTCAGAGAGGCTGGAGTGGTAATAACACTACCGTGACTACTGTCAGAGAGGCTGGAGTGGTAATAACACTACCGTGACTACTGTCAGAGAGGCTGGAGTGGTAATAACACTACCGTGACTACTGTCAGAGAGGCTGGAGTGGTAATAACACTACCGTGACTACTGTCAGAGAGGCTGGAGTGGTAATAACACTACCGTGACTACTGTCAGAGAGGCTGGAGTGGTAATAACACTACCGTGACTACTATCAGAGAGGCTGGAGTGGTAATAACTCTTCCGTGACTACTGTCAGAGAGGCTGGATTGGTAATAACACTACCGTGACTACTGTCAGAGAGGCTGGAGTGGTAATAACACTACCGTGACTGCTGTCAGAGTGGCTGGAGTGGTAATAACACTACCGTGGCTACTGTCAGAGAGGCTGGAGTGGTAATAACACTACCGTGGCTACTGTCAGAGAGGCTGGAGTGGTAATAACACTACCGTGGCTACTCTCAGAGAGGCTGGAGTGGTAATAACATTACCGTGACTACTGTCAGAGAGGCTGGAGTGGTAATAGCACTACCGTGTAATAACTACTGTCTGTCAGAGGCTGGAGTGGTAATAACATCACCGTGACTACTGTCAGAGAGGCTGGAGTGGTAATAACACTACCGTGACTACTGTCAGAGAGGCTGGAGTGGTAATAACACTACCGTGACTACTGTCAGAGAGGCTGGAGTGGTAATAACACTACCGTGGCTACTGTCAGAGAGGCTGGAGTGGTAATAACACTACCGTGACTACTGTCAGAGAGGCTGGAGTGGTAATAACACTACCGTGGCTACTGTCAGAGAGGCTGGAGTGGTAATAACACTACCGTGACTACTGTCAGAGAGGCTGGAGTGGTAATAACACTACCGTGACTACTGTCAGAGAGGCTGGAGTGGTAATAACACTACCGTGACTACTGTCAGAGAGGCTGGAGTGGTAATAACACTACCGTGACTACTGTCAGAGAGGCTGGAGTGGTAATAACACTACCGTGACTACTGTCAGAGAGGCTGGAGTGGTAATAACACTACCGTGACTACTGTCAGGGAAGATGAATTATAAGTAACAATTAATATTAATAACATGAAAATTATAATAATAACAATTATTATCATTTGGGACAACTGTCAGCCTCAGTGTTATGTCTGAGTTACCAGACCTTGCCACGAGGAGGCCAGTGTCAGCCTCAGTGTTATGTCTGAGTTACCAGACCTCGCCACGAGGAGGCCAGTGTCAGCCTCAGTGTTATGTCTGAGTTACCAGACCTCGCCACGAGGAGGCCAGTGTCAGCCTCAGTTATGTCTGAGTTACCAGACCTTGCCACAAGGAGGCCAGTGTCAACCTCAGTGTTATGTCTGAGTTACCAGACCTTGCCACGAGGAGGCCAGTGTCAACCTCAGTATTATGTCTGAGTTTCCAGACCTTGCCACGTGGAGGCCAGTGTCAACCTCAGTGTTATGTCTGAGTTTCCAGACCTCGCCACGAGGAGGCCAGTGTCAGCCTCAGTGTTATGTCTGAGTTACCAGACCTTGCTACGTGGAGGACAGTGTTAGCCTCAGTGTTATGTCTGAGTTACCAGACCTTGCCACGAGGAGGCCAGTGTCAGCCTCAGTGTTATGTCTGAGTTACCAGACCTTGCCACGTGGAGGCCAGTGTCAGCCTCAGTGTTATGTCTGAGTTACCAGACCTTGCCACAAGGAGGCCAGTGTCAGCCCCAGTTTTATGTCTGAGTTACCAGACCTTGCCACGAGGAGGCCAGTGTCAACCTCAGTGTTATGTCTGAGTTACCAGACCTTGCCACGATGAGGCCAGTGTCAGCCTCAGTGTTATGTCTGAGTTACCAGACCTTGCCACGTGGAGGACAGTGTCAGCCTCAGTGTTATGTCTGAGTTACCAGACCTTGCCACGTGGAGGCCAGTGTCAGCCTCAGTGTTATGTCTGAGTTACCAGACCTTGCCACGTGGAGGCCAGTGTCAGCCTCAGTGTTATGTCTGAGTTACCAGACCTTGCCACGTGGAGGCCAGTGTCAGCCTCAGTGTTATGTCTGAGTTACCAGACCTTGCCACAAGGAGGCCAGTGTCAGCCTCAGTGTTATCTCTGAGTTACCAGACCTTGCCACGTGGAGGCCAGTGTCAGCCTCAGTGTTATGTCTGAGTTACCAGACCTCGCCACGAGGAGGCCGGTGTCAGCCTCAGTGTTTTGTCTGAGTTACCAGACCTTGCCACGAGGAGGCCAGTGTCAGCCTCAGTGTTATGTCTGAGTTACCATAACTTGCCACGAGGAGGCCAGTGTCAGCCCCAGTGTTATGTCTGAGTTACCAGACCTTGCCACAAGGAGGCCAGTGTCAGCCTCAGTGTCATGTCTGAGTTACCAGACCTTGCCACCTGGAGGCCAGTGTCAGCCTCAGTGTTATCTCTGAGTTACCAGATCTTGCCACCTGGAGGCCAGTGGTTCGTCTTTAATGTCCACCCCCCCTCTCCTTCCCCTGGTTCATGAGTCCAGGAATCCATCCGTGGGCCCCCGGATGTCTACACTTCCTCACTTCCCTAAGGTCAGCATTGCCTCTGTGTTCTCATCACTGCCTTCCAGCCTCAGTCTTCCCCAGGTTAATGTATCCAGGAATCCATCCATCCGCCTCCTGATGTTTTCTCTTCTCCACTTACCCAAGGTCAGCTTCACCATTTCCTGTTTGTGGTTTACCTGGAGTTGGAGTTTACCTGGAGAGAGTTTCGGGGGTCAACGCCCCCGCGGCCCGGTCTGTGACCAGGCCTCCTGGTGGATCAGCGCCTGATCAACCAGGCTGTTGCTGCTGGCTGCACGCAAACCAACGTACGAGCCACAGCCCGGCTGATCAGGAACTGCCTTTAGGTGCTTGTCCAGTGCCAGCTTGAAGACTGCCAGGGGTCTGTTGGTAATCCCCCTTATGTGTGCTGGGAGGCAGTTGAACAGTCTCGGTCCCCTGACACTTATTGTATGGTCTCTTAACGTGCTAGTGACACCCCTGCTTTTCATTGGGGGGATGGTGCATCGTCTGCCAAGTCTTTTGCTTTCGTAGTGAGTGATTTTCGTGTGCAAGTTCGGTACTAGTCCCTCTAGGATTTTCCAGGTGTATATAATCATGTATCTCTCCCTCCTGCGTTCCAGGGAATACAGGTTTAGAAACCTCAAGCGCTCCCAGTAATTGATATATGACAGAGAAAACCGTCTAGAACGATGGAATATGACCGGAAACCCCGTTAAGAGCGAAGGAATATAACAGGGAAACTAACCCTTGGTGATGGAATGTAACAGGGAAACCCGTAGACAACGATGAAATTTATTTTTTATTTTATTAACACACTGGCCGATTCCCACCAAGGCAGGGTGGCCCGAAAAAGAAAAACTTTCACCATCATTCACTCCATCACTGTCTTGCCAGAAGGGTGCTTTACACTACAGTTTTTAAACTGCAACATTAACACCCCTCCTTCAGAGTGCAGGCACTGTACTTCCCATCTCCAGGACTCAAGTCCGGCCTGCCGGTTTCCCTGAATCCCTTCATAAATGTTACTTTGCGTGTAGAGAGACCTCAAAAAGCGTCCTCTCTTCCCAGAGGTCGAGAGACAAATGATGACACCGAGATATTTGGCTACTCGCCAACACGTCTGAAGTTTTAATGTACTTAACTCAGACAAAGTCAGAGTATCAATTAACTGTTTCACTTTGGCATACATCACGAAAATAATTGTACTACGAGAGAGTGATTATGGGAAACTATAATCCTAATAGGAATTTTAGTGTTGGTTGTCTTAGAACTAGAGCTCAAACAGTATTTCCATCTCCTTGGATCAAGAGACTCAGTCAAGTACATACATCCACCTAATATGTTGTACAAGACTAAACTCAAAGTCTTCAGATTAGGAAAATACTCAAAGTGCTTGACCATAGAGTTACTAGTGTGTCAAACTGGACAATTTCTCCAACACCTTGGATCAAAAGCATCCTGGACAGGCCCCCATTTGTTACAAAAAATGCGATTTCTAATAAGGATAGAGATCTCCAGTGAATACTAGAAAGGACTGCCCTTCTAGCATCCAGCCTGTCACTGGGTTTTTGTAACAAGTAGTCAGTATCCTTGTCCAATTATCCATTAGAATTTAGTAAGATTCAATAGTGCTTCAGGATTACAACTGGTAGGCTACTAACTAAAGAAATTAAAATTTAATAAATTTATTAGTAACAATTAAGTTGTCTAGGCGTATATTATCAAAGTACATTTTAGTAATCAATTGAATCTAGGCTGGAATATTGCTGCACACTAACAGCACCTTTCAAGGCAGGTGAAATTGCTGACCTAGAAACTGTACAGAGAACCTTCACGGCGCGCATAACGGAGATAAAACACCTCAATTACTGGGAGCGCTTGAGTTTTCTAAACCTGTATTCCCTGGAACGCAGGCGGGAGAGATACATGATTATATACACCTGGAAAATCCTAGAGGGACTAGTACCGAACTTGCACACGAAAATCACTCACTACGAAAGCAAAAGACTTGGCAGACGATGCAACATCCCCCAATGAAAAGCAGGGGTGTCACTAGCACGTTAAGAGACAATACAATAAGTGTCAGGGGCCCGAGACTGTTCAACTGCCTCCCGGCATACATAAGGGGGATTACCAACAGACCCCTTGGCAGTCTTCAAGCTGGCACTGGACAAGCACCTAAAGTCGGTTCCTGACCAACCGGGCTGTGGCTCGTACGTTGGTTTGCGTGCAGCCAGCAGTAACAGCCTGGTTGATCAGGCTCTGATCCACCAGGAGGCCTGGTCACAGACCGGGCCGTGGGGGCGTTGACTCCCGGAACTCTCTCCAGGAAAAGTTTTGCAACATAGGAAAGGGAGAAAGATGGATAATACTAAGATGGATAATAATATAGGACACAAGTTCCTACACTTCTCTCGTGTGCAGTAGTATTGTGCTGAAGGCACATATCACATATTTATGGCTTTTAAGTACCGTCTGGTACATTGTTAGTATTTGATAACATAATACAAATATCTACAAGTAAGTTTGTGTGAATGTGTGTAAGTGCTCTAAGTAGTTCACTATGTCTCAAGACTCGACTAGACTTAACCAGTGACTGACTAAAAGTCCTCATATAAACTAACTTCTTGACCAACCTGGCAATCAGAACAGCTTGCTTGAACAATAAAACGACTGATAAGTCGAAGAGCAATATAACAAGCAACAGCGACACAGAATCAGGAACAAGGGGATAATATAACGACACTAAGTAGGGACCATCTGCAGATCCTCCACAAAAGTCACAAAACTCCCATACTACTGAATCGTCCTTGTGTGTATGCATATATTTGTACGCTCGTGTGCACATGTCCGTGCGTGCGCCCTCGTGTGTGTATGTGCGAGCGCGCGCTAGTGTGGGTGTATGATCCACTTAATATTTGTATTTATAACTCATTACAATTGTGACCAGGTGTGGACGTATCAGTGGTTCATTACTTTGTAATTTGTTCATGACTGTAACCATGTATAGGAGTGAAGCTGATTCATTACCTCTGTAACTTGCCATGATTAGTGACCAGATCTACCTGGAGTTCATTACCTTTGTAACTAGTTCAGCTATCATAACTTTGGGGTCCAGTCACTGGACCCATTATGTACCTTTGTAATCTTTTGACTACCGCCCACAGGATGGGTATGGGGTGCATAAAGATATTAAACTAAAGTGTGTGTGTGTGTGTGTGTGTGTGTGTGTGTGTGTGTGTGTGTGTGTGTGTGTGTGTGTGTGTGTGTGTGTGTGTGTGTGTGTGTGTGTGTGTGCGTGTGGTGTGTGTGACTCAACAATCAATATTTGCACCAATAACTCATTACAGTTGTGACCGGGTGTGGAAGTGTGAATTGCTCATTACACTATAATTTGTTCATGATTGTAGCCAAAGTATATACGTAAGTAACCATTCTACAGAATTCATTACCTTTGTAACTTGTGAGCTCATTACCTTTGTACCTAGTTCAGCTATCAAAACTTTGGGGGCCCAGTCCCTGGACCCATTACGTACCTCTGTAATCTGTAAATACCTTTGTAACTTGTCATGATTGTGACCAGACTTACCTGGAGTTCATTACCTTTGTAAATTGTGAGTTCATTACCTTTGTAAATTGTGAGTTCATTACCTTTGTAAATTGTGAGTTCATTACCTCTGTAACTTGCTCAGCTATCAAAACTTTGGAGTCCAGTCCCTGGACCAATTATGTACCTCTGTAATCTTTTGACTACCGCCCACAGGATGGGTATGGGGTGCATAATAAACATATTAAACTAAAACTAACTACTGAATCTAAGTTCAGCATTAGAAAATCCCCGACTGTAACAGTGCACAGACACCAGTACAAATTAGGTCAGAAGCTACAGCTCAGGACCTGAGTTTCTCAGAGTGTCTATGCGACACAACCTCAGTACAACGTCGAAAATCACTAAGTCTGTACAATGTTCTGTGAACAGAGTTACACAAAACCAACAACAAGAAAACGACAGAAACGATCTTCAAACAAGGGCCCACAAGGTAGAGCTGGTGTGAGACCTCTTGTTAGAAGCAACGTCCAACAGACAAAAATCAGTGCAGGCCAGGCAGACTACTACAGGTGAGGTGTGATAAATCCCCCCTGATCATGTGACTCTCTCTGTGGACTGCTGCTGCCCAGCAACATAGAGAAGCCGGCAGCGTAACCAGGGGAGAGGAAACACAGTAGTTAGACAATGCTGTCAGCTACTTAACACTCAAACTATGAGCACTGAATAATATATAAATGTTACATCCTACCTAATAATATAACTA
The DNA here is from genome assembly GCF_038502225.1 of Cherax quadricarinatus. Classification (NCBI taxonomy): domain Eukaryota; kingdom Metazoa; phylum Arthropoda; class Malacostraca; order Decapoda; family Parastacidae; genus Cherax; species Cherax quadricarinatus. The sequence goes on from NC_091296.1 coordinate 41,869,652, forward strand.
AGTCAAATAATAATATAAACCAATATATTTACAATTTAGCTAATATCGCAAATATAAGCAATATAAAATTATATGAACAGGTAATATACATTATATACATTGTGACCCATTCAGGGGTCACAATATTTATGTGTCACAATATGGTTTTATGTGTCACTATACGGTTTTATATGTCACAATATGGTTTTATGTGTCACAATACGGCTTTATGTGTCACTATACGGTTTTATGTGTCACAGTACGGTTTTATGTGTCACTATACAGTTTTATGTGTCACAGTACGGTTTTATGTGTCTCTATACGGCTTTATGTGTCACAGTACGGTTTTATGTGTCACAATACGGTTTTGTGCGTCACTATACGGTTTTATATGTCATAGTACGTTTTTATGTGTCACAATACGCTTTTACCTGGAGTTTACCTGGAGAGAGTTTCGGGGGTCAACGCCCCCGCGGCCCGGTCTGTGACCAGGCCTCCTGGTGGATCAGCGCCTGATCAACCAGGCTGTTGCTGCTGGCTGCACGCAAACCAACGTACGAGCCACAGCCCGGCTGATCAGGAACTGACTTTAGGTGCTTGTCCAATGCCAGCTTGAAGACTGCCAGGGGTCTGTTGGTAATCCCCCTTATGTGTGCTGGGAGGCAGTTGAACAGTCTCGGGCCCCTGACACTTATTGTATGGTCTCTTAACGTGCTAGTGACACCCCTGCTTTTCATTGGGGGGATGGTGCATCGTCTGCCAAGTCTTTTGCTTTCGTAGTGAGTGATTTTCGTGTGCAAGTTCGGTACTAGTCCCTCTAGGATTTTCCAGGTGTATATAATCATGTATCTCTCCCTCCTGCGTTCCAGGGAATACAGGTTTAGAAACCTCAAGCGCTCCCAGTAATTGAGGTGTTTTATCTCCGTTATGCGCGCCGTGAAAGTTCTCTGTACATTTTCTAGGTCGGCAATTTCACCTGCCTTGAAAGGTGCTGTTAGAGTGCAGCAATATTCCAGCCTAGATAGAACAAGTGACCTGAAGAGTGTCATCATGGGCTTGGCCTCCCTAGTTTTGAAGGTTCTCATTATCCATCCTGTCATTTTTCTAGCAGATGCGATTGATACAATGTTATGGTCCTTGAAGGTGAGATCCTCCGACATAATCACTCCCAGGTCTTTGACGGTGGTGTTTCGCTCTATTTTGTGGCCAGAATTTGTTTTGTACTCTGATGAAGATTTAATTTCCTCGTGTTTACCATATCTGAGTAATTGAAATTTCTCATCGTTGAACTTCATATTGTTTTCTGCAGCCCACTGAAAGATTTGGTTGATGTCCGCCTGGAGCCTTGCAGTGTCTGCAATGGAAGACACTGTCATGCAGATTCGGGTGTCATCTGCAAAGGAAGACACGGTGCTGTGGCTGACATCCTTGTCTATGTCGGATATGAGGATGAGGAACAAGATAGGAGCTAGTACTGTGCCTTGTGGAACAGAGCTTTTCACCGTAGCTGCCTCGGACTTTACTCTGTTGACGACTACTCTCTGTGTTCTGTTAGTGAGGAAATTATAGATCCATCGACCGACTTTTCCTGTTATTCCTTTAGCGCGCATTTTGTGCGCTATTACGCCATGGTCACACTTGTCGAAGGCTTTTGCAAAGTCTGTATATATTACATCTGCATTCTTTTTGTCTTCTAGTGCATTTAGGACCTTGTCGTAGTGATCCAGTAGTTGAGACAGACAGGAGCGACCTGTTCTAAACCCATGTTGCCCTGGGTTGTGTAACTGATGGGTTTCTAGATGGGTGGTGATCTTGCTTCTTAGGACCCTTTCAAAGATTTTTATGATATGGGATGTTAGTGCTATTGGTCTGTAGTTCTTTGCTGTTGCTTTACTGCCCCCTTTGTGGAGTGGGGCTATGTCTGTTGTTTTTAGTAACTGAGGGACGACCCCCGTGTCCATGCTCCCTCTCCATAGGATGGAAAAGGCTCGTGATAGGGGCTTCTTGCAGTGTCACTATACGACTTTATGTGTCACAATACGGTTTTATGTGTCACAATACGGTTTTATGTGTCACAATACGGTTTTATGTGTTACAATACGGTTTTATGTGTTACTGTACCATTCATAAAATATTCGGGTCTCAAAACTCCAGACCGTCGCGTTTCAGCTAGCCACAATAAAATTCCAACTAGGCTAGCGTGGCCGCAATGAACTCTAGCTCAAGTCCCTTCAAAGTGCCTTTATGTTAACATGACTCACACGAACGGTTTTATCTGTAAAAATGACTTCTAAACCATACCACACACCAGTCCAGGGAGACAAAATTTCATAGCGAAACCTGTCCAGGGCGATGTAATATGACAGAGAAACCTGTCCAGAGCGATTGAAACTGACAAGGAAACCTGTCCAGGGCACTGAAATATGACAGAAAAATGACCATAGCGATGAAATATGAGAGGGAAACCTGTTCAGGGCGATGGAATATTACAGGGAAACCTGTCCAGGGCGAGGGAATATGGCAGGGAAACGTTTCCCGGGTGATGGAATATGAGAGGGAAACCTGTCCATGGCTATTTAATATGACAGGGAAACCTGTCCATGGCGATGGAGTATGACCGAGTAACCTGTTCAGGGCGATTCAATATGTTGGGGAAACCTGTCCGGGGAGATAAAATATGACAGAGAAACCTGTCTAGGGCGATGGAATATGGCAGGGAAACCTGTCCAAGACGATAAAATATTGCAGGGAAACCTGTCCAGGGTTTCTCTCCATCAGTACACCCTTACTATAATAGTAACAATTATCGAGATCCTTTGCTTCACTCTCAGTAACTGCTATATCTCTCAGTCTTTCCAGTGACTGATCAACAAACTGATCCTTGATTAAATCATTATGAGTTAAACATTTAACATCAGTTGTGTCCTGACTAGGTTGATGACCGGGGGGAGTTATTGTTAATGATCCTGGGCGCAGAGCGTCACTAAACAACATTTTCAAGCCCAAATCATTGTCATCCACTAACTCAACAGGAGACAAGGATGGTTGTTGAATCTTTGACATAGCTCTAGTAATTGCGCTGAGAGGAAATAAAATAGGTTTCTCTCTACAAGCTTCAATGGCATAATTATCATCAGTGGTATTATCAATCACAAGTGGTTCTTTACATATACCAGCATGAAGGATATCGTTCCCTATCAACAAGTCCACTGAGCTGATGGGAAATACACCACTGGATATACCCACTGAAATATAACCAGTATAATAGCTTGTTTCAATGTAAACCTTGTGCAGAGGTACTTTTATAACAGCCCCACTACAGGCTTCTAACAATACATCTATCTTACAAAATGACAAGGAAACCTGTCAAGGGCACTGAAATATGACAGAAAAATGACCAGGGTGATGAAATATGAGAGGAAAACCTGTCCAGGGAGATGGAATATTACAGGGAAACCTGTCCAGGGCGATGGAATATAACAGGGAAACGTGTGTCCAGGGTGAGGGAATATGGCAGGGAAACGTTTCCTGGGTGATGGAATATGACAGGGAAACTTGTCAATGGCGATGGAATATGACCGAGTCACCTGTCCAGGGCGATTCAATATGTTGGGGAAACCTGTCCGGGGAGATGAAATATGACAGAAAAACCTGTCTAGGGCGATGGAATATGGCAGGGAAACCTGTCCAAGACGATGGAATATGACAGGGAAACCTGACCAAGACGATGGAATATGGCAGGGAAACCTGTCCAGGGAAATGAAATGTGACAGGGAAACATGCCCAAGGAGATGGAATATGAGAGATCCTGGACCCCAGTAGTGAGAGTCGCAACTCTCAACACTGGGGTCTGGGGTTCGATTCCTGGACCCCAGTAGTGAGAGTCGCAACTCTCAACACTGGGGTCTGGGGTCTGGACCCGAGTAGTGAGAGTAGCAACTCACAACACTGGGGTCTGGGGTTTGATCCCTGGACCCCAGTAGTGAGAGTCGCAACTCTCTACACTGGGGTCTGGGGTTCCATCCCTGGACCCCAGTAGTGAGAGTAGCAACTCTCAACACTGGGGTCTGGGGTTTGATCCCTGGACCCCAGTAGTGAGAGTCGCAACTCTCAACACTGGGGAATGGGGTTCGATCCCTGGACCCCAGTAGTGTGAGTCGCAACTCTAAACACTGGGGTCGGGGTTAGATCCCTGGACCCCAGTAGTGAGAGTCGCAACTCTGAACACTGGGGTCAGGGGTTCGATCCTTGGACCCCAGTAGTGAGAGTCGCAACTCTCAACACTGGGGTCTGGGGTTCAATCAATGGACCCCAGTAGTAGGAGTCGCAACTCTCAACACAGGGGTCTGGGGTTCAATCAATGGACCCCAGTAGTAGGAGTCGCAACTCTCAACACTGGGGTCTGGGGTTCAATCCCTGGACACCAGCAGTGGGAGTCGCAACTCTCTACACTGAGGTCTGGGGTTACATCCCTGGACCCCAGTAGTGAGAGTCACAACTCTCAAAACTTGGGTCTAGGGTTCCTTTTATGGACCTCAGTAGTGAGAGTCGCAACTCTAAACACTGGGGTCGGGAGTTCGATTCCTGGACCCCAGTAGTGAGATCCGCAACTCTCAACACTGGGGTCTGGGGTTCGATCCCTGGACCCCAGTAGTGAGAGTCGCAACTCTCAACACTGGGGTCTGGGGTTCGATCCCTGGACCCCAGTAGTGAGAGTCGCAACTCTCAACACTGGGGTCTTGGGTTCCATTCCTGGACGCCAGTAGTGAGAGTCGCAACTCTCAACACTGGGGTCTGAGGTTCCATTCCTGGACGCAAGTAGTGAGAGTAGCAACTATCAACACTGGGGTCTGGGGTTCCATTTCTGGACCCCAGTAGTGAGAGTCGCAACTCTGAACACTGGGGTCTGGGGTTCGATCCCTGTACCCCAGTAGTGAGAGTCGCAACTCTCAACACTGGGGTCTGGGGTTCCATTCCTGGACCCAGGCAGTGAGAGTCGCAACTCTCAACATTGGGGTCTGGTGTTCAATTCCTGGACCCCAGTAGTGAGAGTCGCAACTCTCAACACTGGGGTCTGGGGTTCCATTCCTGGACCCCAGTAGTGAGAGTCGCAACTTTAAAAACTGGGGTCGGGGGTTCGATACCTGGACCCCAGTAGTGAGAGTCGCAACTCTCAACACTGGGGTCTGGGGATCCCTGGGGTTCAATCCCTGGACCCCAGTAGTGAGAGTCACAACTCTCAACACTGGGGTCTGGGGTTCCATCTCTGGACCCCAGTAGTGAGAGTCACAACTCTCAACACTGGGGTCTGGGGTTCCATCCCTGGACCCCAGAAGTGAGAGTCACAACTCTCAACACTGGGGTCTGGGGTTCCATCCCTGGACCCCAGAAGTGAGAGTCACAACTCTCAACACTGGGGTCTTGGGTTCGATCCCTAGACCCCACTATTGAGAGTCGCGGCTCTAAACACTAGGGTCTGGGGTTCGATCCCTGGACCCCAGTAGTGTGAGTGGCAACTCTCAACACTGGGGTCTGGGGTTCCATCCCTAGACCTCAGTAGTGAGAGTCGCGGTTCTCAACACTGGGGTCTGGGGTTAGATCCCTCGACCCCAGTAGTGAGAGTCGCAACTCTCAACACTGGGGTCTTGGATTCGATTCCTGGACCCAAGAAGTGTGAGTCGCAACTCTCTACACTGGGGTCTGGGGTTCGATCAATGGACCCCAGTAGTGAGAGTCGCAACTCTCAACACTGAGGTCTGGGGTTCCATTCCTGGAAAAGAAGTAGTGAGAGTCGCAATTCTCAACACTGGGGTCTGGGGTGGACCCTGAGAGGACTCAACACAGTAGTGAGAGTCGCAATTCTCAACACTGGGGTCTGGGGTTCCATTCCTGGACGCCAGTAGTGAGAGTCGCAACTCTCAACACTGGGGTCTGGGGTTCCATTCCTGGACCCCAGTAGTGAGAGTCGCAACTCTCAACACTTGGGTCTAGGGTTCCATTTCTGGACCCCAGTAGTGAGAGTCGCAACTCTGAACACTGGGGTCTGGGGTTCGATTCCTGGACGCCAGTAGTGAGAGTCGCAACTCTCAACACTGGGGTCTGGGGTTCCATTCCTGGACCCCAGTAGTGAGAGTCGCAACTCTCAACACTGGGGTCTGGGGTTCCATTCCTGGACCCCAGTAGTGAGAGTCGCAACTATGAACACTGGGGTCTGGGGTTTCATTCCTGGACCCCAGTAGTGAGAGTAGCAACTCTCAACAGATCCCTCAGTAGTGAGAGTCGCAACTCTCAACACTGGGGTCTGGGGTTCGATCCCTGGACCCCAGTAGTGAGAGTCGCAGCTCTCAACACTGGGGTCTGGGGTTCCATCCCTGGACCCCAGTGAGAGTGAGAGTCTGGGGCAACTCTCAACACTGGGGTCTGGGGTTCGATCCCTGGACCCCAGTAGTGAGAGTCGCAACTCTCAACCCTGGGGTCTGGGGTTCGATCCCTGGACCCCAGTAGTGAGAGTCGCAGCTCTCAACACTGGGGTCTGGGGTTCCATGCCTGGACCACAGTAGTGTGAGTCGCACCTCTCAACACTGGGGTCGTGGGGTCGATCCCTCGACCCCAGGAGTGAGAGTCGCAACTCTCAACACTGGGGTCTGGGGTTCGATCCCTGAGACGCAACTCTCAACAGTAGTGAGAGTGAGAGTAACAACTCTCAACACTGGGGTCTGGGGTTCCATCCCTGGACCCCAGTAGTGAGAGTCACAACTCTCAACACTGGGGTCTGGGGTTCCATCTCTGGACCCCAGTAGTGAGAGTCACAACTCTCAACACTGGGGTCTGGGGTTCCATCCCTGGACCCCAGTAGTGAGAGTCACAACTCACAACACTGGGGTCTGGGGTTCCATCTCTGGACCCCAGTAGTGAGTCACAACTCTCATAACTGAGGTCTGGGGTTCTATCCCTGGACCCCAGTATTGAGAGCCATAACTCTCAACACTGGTTTCTGGGGTTCCATCCCTGGACCCCAGTAGTGAGAGTCGCAACTCTCAACACTGGGGTCTGGGGTTCCATTCCTGGACCCCAGTAGTGAGAGTCGCAACTCTCAACACTGGGGTCTGGGGTTCGATCCCTGGACCCCAGTAGTGAGAGTCGCAACTCTCAACACTGGGGTCTGGGGTTCGATCCCTGGACCCCAGTAGTGAGAGTCGCAACTCTCAACACTGGGGTCTGGGGTTCGATCCCTGGACCCCAGTAGTGAGAGTCGCAACTCTCAACACTGGGGTCTGGGGTTCCATTCCTGGACCCCAGAAGTGAGAGTCACAACTCACAACACTGGGGTTTGGGGTTCCATCCCGGGACCCCAGTAGTGAGAGTCACAACTCTCAACACTGGGGTCTAGGGATCCATCTCCGGACCCCAGAAGTGAGAGTAACAACTCTCAACAACACTGGGGTCGGGGGTTCGATTCCTGGACCCCAGTAGTGAGAGTCGCAACTCTCAACACTGGGGTCTGGGGTTCGATCCCTGGACCCCAGTAGTGAGAGTCGCAACTCTCAACACTGGGGTCTGGGGTTCCATTCCTGGACCCAAGTAGTGAGAGTCGCAACTCTCAACACTGGGGTCTGGGGTTCCATTCCTGGACCCCAGTAATGAGACTCACGGCTCAACACTGGGGTCTGGGGCTCCATCCCTGGACCCCAGTAGTGAGAGCCATAACTCTCAACACTGGGGTCTGGGGTTCCATTCCTGGACCCCAGAAGTGAGAGTCACAACTCTCAACACTGGGGTCTGGGGTTCCATCCCAGGACCCCAGTAGTGAGAGTCACAACTCTCAACACTGGGGTCTGGGGTTCCATCCCTGGACCCCAGAAGTGAGAGTAACAACTCTCAACACTGGGGTCTGGGGTTCGATCCCTAGACTCCAGTAGAGAGAGTCACAACCCACAACACTGGGGTCTGGGGTTCCATCCCTGGACCCCAGTAGTGAGAGTCACAACTCTCAACACTGGGGTCTGGGGTTCCAACCATGGACCCAAGTAGTGAGAGTCACAACTCACAACACTGGGGTCTGGGGTTCCATCTCTGGACCCCAGTAGTGAGAGTCACAACTCTCAACACTGGGGTCTTGTGTTTGATCCCTTGACCCCAGTAGTGAGAGTCGCAACTCTCAACACTGGGGTCTGGGGTTCGATCCCTGGACCCCAGTAGTGAGAGTAGCAACTCTCAACACTGGGGTCTGGGGTTCGATCCCTGGACCCCAGTAGTGAGAGTCGCAACTCTCAACACTGAGGTCTGGGGTTCGATCCCTGGACCCCAGTAGTGAGAGTCGCAACTCTCAACACTGGGGTCTGGGGTTCGATCCCTGGACCCCTGGACCCCAGTAGTGAGAGTCGCAACTCTCAACACTGGGGTCTGGGGTCTGGACCCCAGAAGTGAGAGTAACAACTCTCAACACTGGGGTCTGGGGTTCCATCCCTGGACCCCAGTAGTGAGAGTCACAACTCTCAACACTGGGGTCTGGGGTTCCATCCCTGGACCCCAGAAGTGAGAGTAACAACTCTCAACACTGGGGTCTGGGGTTCCATCCCAGGACCCCAGTAGTGAGAGTCACAACTCACAACACTGGGGTCTAGAGTTCCATTCCTGGACCCCAGTAGTGAGAGTCAACTCTCAACACTGGGGTAGGGGGTTCCATTCCTGGACCCCAGTAGTGAGAGTCACAACTCTCAACAATGGGGTAGGGGGTTCCATCCCTGGACCCCAGAAGTGTGAGTCGCAACTCTCAACACTGGGGTCTGGGGTTCGATCCCTGGACCCCAGTAGTGAGAGTCGCAACTCTCAACACTGGGGTCTGGGGTTCCATTCCTGGACCCCAGGTTCGCAATTCCTGGACCCCAGTAGTGAGAGTCGCAACTCTCAACACTGGGGTCTGGGGTTCGATCCCTGGACCCCAGTAGTGAGAGTCACAACTCTCAACACTGGGGTCTGGGGTTCCATCTCTGGACCCCAGTAGTGAGAGTCACAACTCTCAACACTGGGGTCTGGGGTTCCATCCCTGGACCCCAGAAGTGAGAGTCACAACTCTCAACACTGGGGTCTGGGGTTCCATCCCTGGACCCCAGTAGTGAGAGTAGCAACTCTCAACACTGGGGTCTGGGGTTCGATCCCTGGACCCCAGTAGTGAGAGTCGCAACTCTCAACACTGGGGTCTGGGGTTCGATCCCTGGACCCCAGTAGTGAGAGTCACAACTCTCAACACTGGGGTCTGGGGTTCGATCCCTGGACCCCAGTAGTGAGAGTCGCAACTCTCAACACTGGGGTCTGGGGTTCGCAATCCCTGGACCCCAGTAGTGAGAGTCGCAACTCTCAACACTGGGGTCTGGGGTTCCGATCCCTGGACCCCAGTAGTGAGAGTCGCAACTCTCAACACTGGGGTCTGGGGTTCGATCCCTGGACCCCAGTAGTGAGAGTCGCAACTCTCAACACTGGGGTCTGGGGTTCGATCCCTGGACCCCAGTAGTGAGAGTCGCAACTCTCAACACTAGGGTCTGGGGTTCGATCCCTGGACTCCAGTTGTGAGAGTCGCAACTCTCTACACTGGGGTCCGGGGTTCCATCACTGGACCCCAGTAGTGAGAGTAGCAACTGTCAACAATGGGGCCTGGGGTTTGATCCCTGGACCCCAGTAGTGAGAGTCGCAACTCTCAACATTGGGGTCTAAGTTTCCATTCCTGGACCCCAGTAGTGAGAGTCGCAACTCTCAACACTGGGGTCTGGGATTCCATTCCTGGACCCCAGTAGTAAGAGTCGCAACTATGAACACATGGGTCTGGGGTTTCATTCCTGGACCCCTGGTCGCCCCAGTAGTGAGAGTCGCAACTCTCAACACTGGGGTCTGGGTTTCGATCCCTGGACCACAGTAGTGAGAGTCGCAACTCTCAACACTGGGGTCTGGGGTTCGATCCCTGGACCCAGTAGTGAAAGTCACAACTCACAACACTGGGGTCTGGGGTTCCATCTCTGGACCCCAGTAGTGAGAGTCACAACTCTCAACACTGGGGTCTGGGGTTCCATCCCTGGACCCCAGTAGTGAGAGTCACAACTCACAACACTGGGGTCTGGGGTTCCATCTCTGGACCCCAGTAGTGAGAGTCACAACTCTCAACACTGGGGTCTGGGGTTCCATCCCTGGACCCCAGTAGTGAGAGTCACAACTCTCAACACTGGGGTCTGGGGTGAGAGTCGCAACTCTCCATTCCTGGACCCTGGACCCCAGTAGTGAGAGTCGCAACTCTCAACACTGGGGTCTGGGGTTCGATCCCTCAGTAGTGGGGTTCAACACTGGGGTCTGGGGTTTGATCTCTGGACCCCAGTAGTGAGAGTCGCAACTCTCAACACTGGGGTCTGGGGTTCAATCAATGGACCCCAGTAGTAGGAGTCGCAACTCTCAACACAGGGGTCTGGGGTTCAATCAATGGACCCCAGTAGTAGGAGTCGCAACTCTCAACACTGGGGTCATTCCTGGACCCCAGTAGTGAGAGTCGCAACTCTCAACACTGGGGTCTGGGGTTCAGTAGTGAGAGTCGCAACTCTCAACACTGGGGTCTGGGGACCCCAGTAGTGAGAGTCGCAACTCTCAACACTGGGGTCTGGGGTTCGATCAACACTGGGGTCTGGGGGACCCCAGTAGTGAGAGTCGCAACTCTCAACACTGGGGTAGATCCCTGGACCCCAGTAGTGAGAGTCGTGACTCTCAACACTAGGGTCTGGGGTTCGATCCCTGGACTCCAGTTGCGAGAGTCGCAACTCTCTACACTGGGGTCTGGGGTTCCATCCCTGGACCCCAGTAGTGAGAGTAGCAACTCTCAACACTGGGGTCTGGGGTTTGATCCCTGGACCCCAGTAGTGAGAGTCGCAACTCTCAACACTGGGGTCTGGGGTTCCATTCCTTGACCTCAGCAGTGAGAGTCGCAACTCTCAACACTGGGGTCTGGGGTTCGATCCCTGGAACTCAGAAGTGAGAGTCGCAACTGTCAACACTGGCGTCTGGGGTTCGATACCTGGACCCCAGAAGTGAGAGAAGCAACTCTCAACACTGGGGTCTGGGGTTCGATCCTGGTACCCCAGTAGTGAGAGTCGCAACTCTCAACACTGGGGTCTGGGGTTCGATCCCTGGACCCCAGTAGTGAGAGTAGCAACTCTAAACACTGGGGTCTGGGGTTCGATCCCTGGACCCCAGTAGTGTGAGTCGCAACTCTAAACACTGGGGTCTAGGGAAAGATCCCTGGACCCTAGTAGTGAGAGTCGCAACTCTGAACACTGGGGTCAGGGGTTCGCAATCTCAACCTGGGGGACCCCAGTAGTAAGAGTCGCCCCAGTAGTGTAGTGAGAGTCGCAACTCTCAACACTGGGGTCTGGGGTTCGATCCCTGGAACTCAGTAGTGAGAGTCGCAACTCTCAACACTGGGGTCTGGGGTTCGATCCCTGGACCCCAGTAGTGAGACTCGCAACTCTCAACACTGGGGTCTGGGTATCAATCCCTGGACCCCAGTAGCAGGAGTCGCAACTCTCAACACTGGGGTCTGCGGTTCGATCCCTGGACCCCAGTAGTGAGAGTCGCAACTCTCAACACTAGGGTCTGGGGTTCGATCCCTGGACTCCAGTTGTGAGAGTCGCAACTCTCTACACTGGGGTCCGGGGTTCCATCACTGGACCCCAGTAGTGAGAGTAGCAACTCTCAACAATGGGGCCTGGGGTTTGATCCCTGGACCCCAGTAGTGAGAGTCGCAACTCTCAACAGTGGGGTCGCGGGTTCCATTCCTGGACCCCAGTAGTGAGAGTCGCGGCTCTCAACACTGGGGTCTGGGGTAAGATCCCTCGACCCCAGTAGTGAGAGTCGCAACTCTCAACACTGGGGTCTGGGGTTCGATTCCTGGACCCAAGAAGTGTGAGTCGCAACTCTCAACACTGGGGTCTGGGGTTCCATTCCTGGACCCCAGTAGTGAGAGTCGCAACTCTCAACACTGGGGTCTAGGGTTCCATTCCTGGACCCCAGTAGTGAGAGTCGCATCTCTCAACACTGGGGACTGGGATTCCATTCCTGGTCCCCAGTAGTGAGAGTCGCAACTCTCAACACTGGGGTCTGGGGTTCCATCCCTGGACCCCAGAAGTGAGAGTCACAACTCTCAACACTGGGGTCTGGGGTTCCATCCCTGGACCCCAGTAGTGAGAGTCACAACTCTCAACACTGGGGTCTGGGGTTCCATCCCTGGAAACCAGAAGTGAGAGTAACAACTCTCAACACTGGGGTCTGGGGTTCCATCTCTGGACCAAAGTAGTGAGAGTCACAACTCTCAACACTGGGGTCTGGGGTTCCATCCCTGGACCCCAGTAGTGAGAGTCACAACTCTCAACACTGGGGTCTGGGGTTCCATCCCTGGACCCCAGAAGTGAGAGTAACAACTCTCAACACTGGGGTCTGGGGTTCGATCCCTGGACCCCAGTAGTGAGAGTCGCAACTCTGAACTCTGGGGTCTGGGGTTCCATTCCTGGACCCCAGTAGAGAGAGTCGCAACTCCCAACACTGGGGTCTGGGGTTCGATCCCTGTACCCCAGTAGTGAGAGTCGCAACTCTCAACACTGGGGTCTGGGGTTCCATTCCTGGACCCAAGTAGTGAGAGTCGCAACTCTCAACACTGGGGTCTGGGGTTCGATTCCTGGACCCCAGTAGTGAGAGTCGCAACTCTCAACACTGGGGTCTGGGGTTCCATTCCTGGACCCCAGTAGTGAGAGTCGCAACTCTCAACACTGGGGTCTGGGGGTCTGGGGTTCGCAATCAACACCTGGACCCCAGTAGTGAGAGTCGCAACTCTCAACACTGGGGTCTGGGGTTCGATTCCCTGGACCCCAGTAGTGAGAGTCGCAACTCTCAACACTGGGGTCTGGGGTTGGACCCCAGTAGTGAGAGTCGATCCTGGACCCCAGTAGTGAGAGTCGCAACTCTCAACACTGGGGTCTGGGGTTCCATTCCTGGACGCCAGTAGTGAGAGTCGCAACTCTCAACACTGGGGTCTGGGGTTCGATTCCTGGACCCCAGTAGTGAGAGTCGCAACTCTCTACACTGGGGTCTGGGGTTCCATCCCTGGGCCCCAGTAGTGAGAGTAGCAACTCTCAACACTGGGGTCTGGGGTTCAATCAATGGACCCCAGTAGTAGGAGTCGCCACTCTCAACACTGGGGTCTGGGGTTCAATCCCTGGACACCAGCAGTGGGAGTCGCAACTCTCTACACTGAGGTCTGGGGTTACATCCCTGGACCCCAGTAGTGAGAGTCACAACTCTCAACACTGGGGTCTGGGGTTCCATCCCTGGACCCCAGTAGTGAGAGTCACAACTCTCAACACTGGGGTCTGGGGTTCCATCCCTGGACCCCAGTAGTGAGAGTCACAACCCACAACACTGGGGTCTGGGGTTCCATCCCTGTACCCCAGTAGTGAGAGTCACAACTCTCAACACTGGGGTCTGGGATTCCATCCCTGGACCCTAGAAGTGAGAGTAGCAACTCTCAACACTGGGGTCTGGGGTCCACTACCACACCTGGTGGTGGTAGTTGTGGGTGTTGTTGGGGATCCACTACCACCCATGGTGGAGGTAGTTGTGGTTGTTGTTGGGGGTCCACTACCATCCTTGGTGGTGGTAGTTGTGTTTGTTGTTGGGGTCAACTACCACCCTAGATTTTTAGATAGATTAGATTACCACCCCAGGTGGTGGTAATTGTGGTTGTTGTTGGGGGTCCACTACCACCCCTGGTGGTGGTAGTTGTGGGTGTTGTTGGGGGTCCACTACCACCCCTGGTGGTGGTAGTTGTGGGTGTTGTTGGGGGTCCACTACCACCCCTGGTGGTGGTAATTGTGGTTGTTGTTGGGGGTCCGCTACCACCCCTGGTGGTGATAATTGTGGTTGTTGTTGGGGGTCCACTACCACCCCTGGTGGTGGTAGTTGTGGGTGTTGTTGGGGTCCACTACCACCCCTCGTGGTGGTAATTGTGGTTGTTGTTGGGGGTCCACCACCACCCCTGGTGGTGGTAATTGTGGTTGTTGTTGTGGGTCCACTACCACCCCTGGTGGTGTTAATTGTGGTTGTTGTTGGGGGTCCACTACCACCCCTGTTGGTGGTAATTGTGGTTGCTGTTGGGGGTCCACTACAACCCCTGGTGGTGGTAATTGTGGTTGTTGTTGGGGGTCCACTACAACCCATGGTGGTGGTAGTTGTGGGTACGGTTGGGGGTCCTCTACCACCCCTGGTGGTGGTAGTTGTGGTTGTTGTTGTGGGTCCACTACCACCCCTGGTGGTGGTATTTGTGGTTGTTTTTGGGGTCCACTGCCACCCCTGGTGGTGGTAGTTGTGGTTGTTGTTGGGGTCCACTACCACCCCTGGTGGTGGTAGTTGTGGGTGTTGTAGGGGGGTCCACTACCACCCCTGGTGGTGGTAGTTGTGGGCGTTATTGGGGGTCCACTACCACCCCTGGTGGTGGTAGTTGTGGGTGTTGTTGGTGGTTGTGGGATGCAAAGAGTACGTAACCTTTATTCGGCGCATGTACACACCCTCATTTACAGGCTATCTCCCCCAACCAGCGAACCAGGTTGCTAAGAGTTGATGATGGGGCCCCGTCGTTCAACTAGTGACCAGGTTCTAGCCAATAAGAAGATGGTTTTGGCAATCGCAGAGGTTATGTGGGTACCGCTCTCCTGTCTGCCCTTGTCATTCCCATTCTAGAGCTGGTTGAAGCACGGTCTGCTATCTTGTGGCTTCTATTTCTGCCTTGCTTACCGTGGAGTGCACTATACTTATCACTGTACATAGTGTACATATTGCTGTTCTAAATTGGTGAAGGATAATATAAGTCTAAACTTTTTCTGCTGTGTTTATTTTGCTCCCATTACACCCGGGATAACAGGCCATTTGGAATCCTGGGTTGTAATATGGGTAGCCTGTCCGAGAGCTGGAGCTGGACTTAGAGAAACAGTTGAGTTTAGGGTGAAGCTCGTAGCAGGAACATTGTGCAGCTTGCTGTCTGGCATTGATTTACAAATTTTGCGTGTCAGTTGCTTTGTCATGGTCAGCCTTGCTATTGTGTGATCGTTCAACAGCTCGCTACTAGCTTGTTCGGTGTGCTCGCTTCGCTACCTAGAGTTTACCTGGAGAGAGTTCCGGGGGTCAACGCCCCCGCGGCCCGGTCTGTGACCAGGCCTCCTGGTGGATCAGAGCCTGATCAACCAGGCTGTTGCTGCTGGCTGCACGCAAACCAACGTACGAGCCACAGCCCGGCTGGTCAGGAACCGACTTTAGGTGCTTGTCCAGTGCCAGCTTGAAGACTGCCAGGGGTCTGTTGGTAATCCCCCTTATGTATGCTGGGAGGCAGTTGAACAGTCTCGGGCCTCTGACACTTATTGTATGGTCTCTTAACGTGCTAGTGACACCCTTGCTTTTCATTGGGGGGATGGTGCATCATCTGCCAAGTCTTTTTTGCTTTCGTAGTGAGTGATTTTCGTGTGCAAGTTCGGTACTAGTCCCTCTAGGATTTTCCAGGTGTATATAATCATGTATCTCTCCCTCCTGTGTTCCAGGGAATACAGGTTTAGGAACCTCAAGCGCTCCCAGTAATTGAGGTGTTTTATCTCCGTTATGCGCGCCGTGAAGGATCTCTGTACATTTTCTAGGTCAGCAATTTCACCTGCCTTGAAAGGTGCTGTTAGTGTGCAGCAATATTCCAGCCTAGATAGAACAAGTGACCTGAAGAGTGTCATCATGGGCTTGGCCTCCCTAGTTTTGAAGGTTCTCATTATCCATCCTGTCATTTTTCTAGCAGATGCGATTGATACA
Organism: Cherax quadricarinatus; assembly: GCF_038502225.1. Taxonomy (NCBI): domain Eukaryota; kingdom Metazoa; phylum Arthropoda; class Malacostraca; order Decapoda; family Parastacidae; genus Cherax; species Cherax quadricarinatus. The sequence continues at coordinate 41,885,501 of NC_091296.1, forward strand.
ATGTTATGGTCCTTGAAGGTGAGATCCTCCGACATGATCACTCCCAGGTCTTTGACGGTGGTGTTTCGCTCTATTTTGTGGCCAGAATTTGTTTTGTACTCTGATGAAGATTTAATTTCCTCATGTTTACCATATCTGAGTAATTGAAATTTCTCATCGCTGAACTTCATATTGTTTTCTGCAGCCCACTGAAAGATTTGGTTGATGTCTGCCTGGAGCCTTGCAGTGTCTGCAATGGAAGACACTGTCATGCAGATTCGGGTGTCATCTGCAAAGGAAGACACGGTGCTGTGGCTGACATCCTTGTCTATGTCGGATATGAGGATGAGGAACAAGATGGGAGCGAGTACTGTGCCTTGTGGAACAGAGCTTTTCACCGTAGCTGCCTCGGACTTTACTCTGTTGACGACTACTCTCTGTGTTCTGTTAGTGAGGAAATTATAGATCCATCGACCGACTTTTCCTGTTATTCCTTTAGCACGCATTTTGTGCGCTATTACGCCATGGTCACACTTGTTGAAGGCTTTTGCAAAGTCTGTATATATTACTTCTGAATTCTTTTTGTCTTCTAGTGCATTTAGGACCTTGTCGTAGTGATCCAATAGTTGAGACAGACAGGAGCGACCTGTTCTAAACCCATGTTGCCCTGGGTTGTGTAACTGATGGGTTTCTAGATGGGTGGTGATCTTGCTTCTTAGGACCCTTTCAAAGATTTTTATGATATGGGATGTTAGTGCTATTGGTCTGTAGTTCTTTGCTGTTGCTTTACTGCCCCCTTTGTGGAGTGGGGCTATGTCTGTTGTGTTTAGTAACTGTGGGACGACCCCCGTGTCCATGCTCCCTCTCCATAGGATGAAAAAGGCTCGTGATAGGGGCTTCTTGCAGTTCTTGATGAACACGGAGTTCCATGAGTCTGGCCCTGGGGCAGAGTGCGTGGGCATGTCACTTATCGCCTGTTCAAAGTCATTTGGTGACAGGATAACATCGGATAGGCTTGTGTTAATCAAATTTTGTGGCTCTCTCATAAAAATTCATTTTGATCTTCGACTCTCAGTCTGGTTAGCGGCTTGCTAAAAACTGAGTCATATTGGGACTTGAGTAGCTCACTCATTTCCTTGCTGTTATCTGTGTAGGACCCATCTTGTTTAAGTAGGGGCCCAATACTGGACGTTGTTCTCGACTTTGATTTGGCATAGGAGAAGAAATACTTTGGGTTTCTTTAGATTTCATTTATGGCTTTTAGTTCTTCCCGCGATTCCTGACTCCTAAAGGATTCCTTTAGCTTAAGTTCGATGCTTGCTATTTCTCTGACCAGTGTCTCCCTACGCATTTCAGATATATTGACCTCTTTTAGCCGCTCTGTTATTCTTTTCCGTCGCCTGTCTCTTTCTATTTTACATCTACTCTTCCTTTTTCTTAGAGGAATAAGCCTTGTGCATACATCGAGTGCCACCAAGTTAATCTGTTCTAGGCATAAGTCGGGGTCAGTGTTGCTTAGTATATGTTCCCAGCTTATATCAGTTAGGACTTGGTTTACTTGGTCCCACTTTATGTTTTTGTTATTGAAGTTAAATTTGGTGAATGCTCCCTCGTGACTAGTTTCATTATGTCGGTCTGGGGCTCCACGCATACATGTCTGAACCTCAATTATGTTGTGATCTGAGTATATTGTTTTTGATATGGTGACATTTCTTATCAGATCATCATTGTTAGTGAAGATGAGGTCTAGTGTATTCTCCAGTCTAGTAGGCTCTATTATTTGCTGGTTTAAATTGAATTTTGTGCAGAGATTTAAAAGCTCGTGTGAGTGTGAGTTTTTATCAGCGCTGCCTCCTGGTGTTATTACTGCAACAATATTATTTGCTATATTCCTCCATTTTAGGTGCCTTAAGTTGAAATCCCCCAGGAGCAAGATGTTGGGTGCAGGAGCTGGAAGATTTTCCAGACAGTGGTCAATTTTTAACAGCTGTTCCTGGAATTGCTGGGATGTTGCATCCGGAGGCTTGTAGACTACCAGAATGACTAGGTTTTGGTTCTCGACCTTTACTGCTAAAACTTCCACTACATCATTTGAGGCATTAAGTAGTTCTGTGCATACAAGTGACTCTGCAATGTACAAGCCAACCCCCCCCCCTTTTGCCTATTTACTCTGTCACATCTTATCTGTATAGGTTGTAACCTGGGATTCATATTTCGTTGTCCTTTATGTGAGTCTCAGTGAAAGCCGCGAATCTTCTAGAATCTTCTAGAACAGTGTAGCTGTCTGGCATTGCTTTACAAATTTTGCGTGTCAGTTGTTACTAGCCTGTTCGGTGTGGAGAATTTTGCAGTCGGCTTTGCTTGTATGAGTATTCTGCAATCGTACTGTGCATAGCTAAGCGTGTTCTGCAAATTAACATGTTACGTTGGGGTATTCTGCAATCGTACTGTGCATAGCGAATAACTTATGCCACCTAGACAAGTCAGACATCTGGTGTCGGCATATACTTTGCATAACCTACCTAAATTGTCCCTACAGCGTTGTTGGCAAATTGCTCGTTCCATTGGCATTAAATACAAACGCACTCTCACAGCTGCGCAACTGCGTTCACTGATTGCTGACAAACTTATAGAAGAAGAGATGGCACATAAGACTCCTCCCTCTATGGGAGCTAGGGCAAAAACTCCTATGTTCTCGCAGGAGGAAGATGATACACCTACGGAGCAAAATGGTCAGTATAGTGCATCTGGGTTGTCTCAAGGTGAATCAGCGTCGATGGCACTTGAGCTGGCAAAAATCAATCTTGAGCAAACTAGGGAACAGAGAGCATTTGCAAGGGAAGAATTTGATAGGGAAAGAGAAAGGAGGCAGTTTTCACATTCATTAAATGATTTTAGTTTACAAAAAGCAGTACAGTTTGTTCCCCGCTTCAATGAGGCCAAACCAGAATAATTTTTCGAAAGCTTCGAAAATCAGGCTCGAGCCTTGAGGTGGCCAGAACAGCATTGGGCATCGTTGGTTCATACAGCATTATTGGGTAAGGCACAGGAATTTACGTCAGCATTAAATGACGCTGAATTTTCTGATTATCAAGTAGTGAAGACCACAGTGTTGGGAGCATATAAATGTATCCCAGCCAAATACAAAAAACTTTTTAAACTAAGCAGGCGGCAGCTTGGTCAATCCCTCGTCGATTTTGTAAGACAGCAAACCAAAGCTTTTACCAGCTGGTATAAAGCAAGTGGTGTCTCTACCTTTGAGGAGCTGGTGCAGCTTATTCTGATTGATAACCTGCTGGAGTCTGTGGGACCAGAGGTTCGAGTCTTTCTGCAGGATCGTGACTTAACCACTGCATTGGAGGCAGCCAGGTTGGCTGATACCTTCGAAACTAACCGCTCCTTGTCCGAGCGGTCCCGTCTCTCTTTTCAACAGCCTGGCATGAGCAGAGATCGTCAACCTTGGAGAATGAAGTGCCAGCCGGAGGGAGAACGTCTACGTCAGCCAACTAAGTCACCTGGTGAGCCACGCTTCTCAACATATGGTCCACCTGCGGAGAGGCAAACTACTCATGGTGCATCTCGACAACAGTATCCAGAGAGACACCAGCCAGAACGACACCATTTGCAACGTCAGCAGGGAGTAAAGGGCAAGCCTGTCGTCTGCTTCCTCTGTAACAGAGTAGGTCACATCCGTCCCAACTGCCCCCACAAACCCCAACCCATTGGGAAAATCTCTAATATCCCTAGTAACATGTCCCCTAGAGAAGTAGAAAAAGGTATGGCCCCTTATTATTGCAAGAGTCTTATTTCCCTTCAGGAAAACTCAGAAACAACTAAAGTAAAGACCTTTAGAGATACTGGAGCATATTGCTCAGAGAATACTTCCTTGAATTCCTCTGTTTTATCGGAAGCATTTGGAGGAGCTATATATTCTGTTCCTTTGCATAAAATTTATGTACAGTGCAAATATTACACTGGGTACTTGACTGTAGGTGTCTCAAAAGGATTTCCCATGAAAGATGCCATGTTATTACTGGGTAATAACATTACTACTGTTAGTTCGTGTCCTGAACCTATAATGATCAATTCTTCTCTGGTGTTGGCCATAACTCGGGCAACATCCCAAGGGTTTTCTGGAGGGAATGTTGACCTATCCTTGGACGACTCCGATCTCGGAATAGCCACGTTGTTTTATGAGGCACACCGGCCGGAGCCTCGTAAATCAAGTGAACAGACCCCGATCAAGCCTTCCTATTCCCAGGTTGCAGGATTGCCAAATGTCTCTGTTTCCATGCCCGAGGGACTGTCCTTCCGGGAGGAACAACGAAAGGACCCTTCTTTAAAATTCGCTTTTGAGGCAGCCATGGGTAAATCCTCTTTGGGTCATCCGGTCAAGCTTGAAGTTAAAAACAATTATTTGATCTGCACTGAGACTGGTAAGGAGATAGAGGGCCGGCAATTGTATGACAGGTTAGTGGTTCCAACCAAGTTTAGACCTCAAATATTAAATATAGCTCATAATACTTCATTAGGAGGTCACTTAGAAATTACAAAAACCTTGTATAGAATCACAAAAGAATTTTATTGGCCAAAATTAAAGAAAGATGTGAAGAATCATATTAGGTGTTGCCGAGAATGTCAGCAAGTAGGGAAACCTGGACATTCCATTAAACCTGCACCTCTCCAACCTATACCTGCTGATGGAGAACCTTTTGCAGATTTAATTATAGATTGTGTAGGTCCACTACCTAGGTCAAAGTCTGGAAATCAATATTTATTTACGATTATGGATAAAGTAACCAGATACCCTGAAGCAATTCCCATGCATAGTATTAATACTAAAGCTATTCTCAAAGCTTTAACAAAATTCATTTCTTGTTTTGGCATTCCTAAAACTATTCAAAGTGATCAAGGTACTAACTTCACTGCCAAAGCATTTAGGGAAGCATTAACTAGGCTAAGGATAATCCAAAACTTATCCACTGCCTATCATCCTCAGTCCCAAGGTGCCTTGGAAAGATTCCATCAGACGTTAAAAACTTTGATGAGAACTTTTTGCATGCACTTTCCTACAGACTTGGATGAATCACTACCCTTGTTGCTGTTCTCAGTATGAGAGACGGTGCAAGAGTCTACAGGGAATAGTCCGTTTGAGCTGATCTTTGGGCACAATGTACGAGGTCCTCTTCGGGTGCTCAAAGAAGGATGGATGGGAGAAGACGTTAGCTCAACACTCTACAACCCGTCTTCAAGGTTGCAGGTGGCACGTCAGTTAGCCAAGGCTAACCTAAAGACAGCTCAAAGTAAGATGAAACAGAGGTATGACAGAAGTGCAAAATTCTGCTCCTTCCATCCAGGAGACAAGGTGTTGGTGCAGGAACCTATACCTGGCCACACCTTGAAAGCTAGATTTACGGGACCTATGCAGATTGTAAGTAGATTATCTGATGTAAATTATGTGGTAGCTCCCATTGATAAGACCTTAAAAACTAAAACTTACCACATTAATCAATTAAAATCTTTTCATACACCAGATAAAGTCCCAGTAATAACTCTGTCCTCTACCTCTGAGGACGACTCTGACTCTTTGCACTCTATCTCTGAAATTAATATTAAACTTTCAAATTCTGTCCTCCTTAAGGATCCTAGCCCTTTAATGGAGGGATTATCTGAAACACAAGCAACAAATTTAACGGAGCTTCTACAGTCATATCCTAATATTTTTTCGGATGTGCCGAAAAAATGTATGTTAGGTTATCATGATGTAGATGTGGGAAACTCTAAACCAATTAAACTCTCCCCCTACAGAGCTAATCCTGAAAAGCAAAGGCTACTTCAGCAAGAAGTAGAATTTTTGTTAAAGCATGGTTTAGTGGAGGAGTCATCTAGTCCATGGGCTTCACCGTGCATCCTTGTGAAGAAGGCTGATGGAGGGTTTCGTATGTGTACAGACTACCGTAAGGTGAATGAGGTCACATTTACAGATGCTTACCCTATTCCTCGTCTGGATGACGTAATTGACTTTGTGGGTAAGGCTACTTTTGTGTCCAAGTTAGATCTCCTTAAAGGCTACTATCAGGTACCTTTGACAGACAAGGCGAAGGAAATCTCTGCCTTCGTAATTCCAGGAGGTCATTATCAATACACAGTTACCCCCTTTGGAATGAAAAATTCCCCCTCTTCATTCCAGAAACTTATCCATCAGGCTATTAACGGACTTGAAGGCATGGCAGCATACCTAGATGATATTGTTGTGGTGTCTGATACTTGGGATCAACACCTTTAAGAGTTCCCATTTAACAGTTAATTTATCTAAATCTTCCTTTGGCCAGGCCACTATCACTTTTCTAGGCCATGAAGTAGGTAGTGGTAAAGTTGCACCTAAACTTGCTAAAGTTCTTTCTATTAAAGATTATCCAGTTCCTCATGATAGGAAATCTCTTCAACGTTTCCTAGGCATGATAGGATTTTACAGAAGATTCTGTAAGAATTTCTCAGATATTGTAGCCCCTCTTACCTCTCTTACCAGTCACAAAGTTCCCTTTAATTGGACCTCAGACTGTAACACTGCTTTTAATAAAGCAAAAAGATTATTGTGTACTGTTACAAAAAAATGCGATTCTTATGTTCTTATGTTCTTAAAAGCTTAGAGATCTCCAGTGAATACTAGAAAGGACTGCCCTTCTAGCATCCAGTCTGTTACTGGGTTTTCGTAACAAGTAGTCAGTATCCTTGTCCAATTATCCATTAGAATTCAGTATTATTCAATAGAGCTTCAGGATTACAACTGGTAGGCTACTAACTAGAGAAATTAAAATTTAATAAATTTATTAGTCATCAAGTTGTCTAGGCGTATATCAAATTAAATTAAATTAATCACAGTAATCAAATAATAATCTCTCTCGTATACAATAGTATTGTGCTGAAAACACATATCACATTTATAATTCTTAAGTACCGTCTGGTACATTAACATTTAATAAGATATTACAAATATGTAAAAGTAAGTGTGTGTATGAGTGCAAGTGCTCTTAGTAGTTCGCTATTTCTTACGACTCGACTAGACTTAAACAAGTGACTGACAAAGTCCTCAAATAAATTAACTTCTTGACCAACTGGCAACCAGAACAGTCTGCTTGAACAAAAAAGAATGCTAAGCCCAATAGCAATATAACAAGCAACTGCGACACAGAATCAGGAACAAGGAGATAATATAACGACACTAAGTAGGGACCATCAGCAGATCCTCCACAAAAGTTACAAAACTCCCATACTACTGAATCTAAGTTCAGCATAAGAAAATCCCCGACTGTGATAATACACAGAAACCAGTACAAATTAAGTCAGAAGCTATAGCTCAGGACCTGAGATGCTCAGAGTGTCTATGAGACACACAACCTCAGTACAACGTCGAAAATCACTAAGTCTATACAAGGTTCTGTGAACAGAGTTCTACAGAACTAACAAGAATAATGAGACAGACAATCTGTCCAACCACCAAGAGAGTCTAGAGCAGACTGAATACTTCAGGCGAGGTGAGGACACCCCCCCCCCTCGATCACGTGATAGCTCCGTGGACAGCAGTCGCCCAGCAAGAAGCCTGCAATATAACGAGCAAGGAGCGATAATTACAGTAGTTAGACAATCAAGACTTGAACTGAGCACATAATATGTTACATCCTACCTAACAAAAGGAAGCTAGTCAAATAACAATATAAAGCAATACATTTACGATTTAGCTATTATCGCAAATATAAGCAATATAAAATTAAATGAAAAGGTAATAATTATATATATACATAATAATCATTGCAACCCATTCAGGGGTTGCAACACCCCCCCAACACGACAGACGGTCGCACTAGGAGTTGCATTAATGTATTTCACATTATTACTGATTACTCATATCAATACAATTTAATATAATCATTACTCAGAGTCTCTCTTGTGCCAAGCACCTCTACAATTTAACAGTGTCAGTTTCACTATAAGTTATGCCCCTAGTACTAGGGCAGTACACAGTATCGTATCTCTGCATACTCGAGGTTATGTACATCAGTGTAGAGACAAGATAGCGTAGATGAGCAGGGCACTTTGAGGCTCGATCATAGTAGAGGAGACTGCATTCCACTCTTAAGTAGTGGTTGTGGAATGCTATGCAGTATGGACATCTGAGTATGAAACAGCTTAAGGTGTGTAGTGAGGGGGGGGGTCTGCGGCAGGACAGTGTTGCGTCACACAGTAACATCGCCCACACCACACTACCCACTCATCACTCAGCTTATGTCTCCTCCTCATACACAACATTACTGTGAATATATAAATATAATAATTAGACATGACATGAGTATACATAGTTAATATGGGCTTGAGGGATTAAGTTACTTCACTGAATTTGACATAGCAAGTAACAAAAGGTATTTGGGCATTAAAATTATGTTAATTTAATGTAACTGATAATTATTAAGGACGTGACAGAGCGTCTGCAATTACATTACAATGACCACTTATGTGTTTTATACTAATAGAATAAGGTTGGATTCTGAGTGCCCACCTCATGATCCTAGCATTCTTACTCTTCATAGTGTTAATGTAGGTGAGTGGATTGTGGTCTGAAAAAACGTTAATTTTAAATGGGGAAGTGCCCAAATACACGTCAAAATGTTCCAAGGACACCACAAGAGCTAGAGCCTCTTTCTCAATAGTGGCATAATTTTTCTGGTGTCGTTTAAGCTTAGATGAATAGTAACATATAGGATGGAGAATGTCAGTGGATGTTGACTGTTGGAGCAGCACAGCACCCACTGCATAGCCACTCGCATCTATATGTAAAAAGAAGGGAAGATTGAAATTAGGACTTTTCAACACAGGAGCAGAGGATAGCAAGCGCTTCAACCTTTTGAACGAGTCTGAACAATCTCTAGTCCAGGTGAACTGAACTTTGCTACTAGTAAGCTCAGTGAGAGGAGCTGCAATCTGAGAAAAGTTTGGACAGAACCTGCGATAATATCCTGCCATACCCAGGAATCTCTGTACTCCCTTCCTATCCTGTGGCACTGGAAATTCAGAAATTGCACGAACCTTAGCCTCAATAGGAGCAACCTCACCTTGGCCGATACAAAAGCCTAGATAGGTAATCTTGGCTTGACCAAAACTACATTTAGCTAAGTTAACAGTGAAGTTGTAGTGCGCCAGTCTCTCGAACAATGCTCTGAGACGCGTCAAGTGCTGTTCCCACTCGTCACTGTACACCACTAAGTCGTCAAGGTAGGCTTCTACTCCTTCTAAGTTGTGGGTCAACTCGTTCATTATACGTTGGAATGAAGAAGCCGCGTTACATAGGCCGAAGGGGGTGACGAGGTAGTTAAACAATCCATCTTGAACAGTAAAAGCAGATATTTCTTGAGCACGTTCAGTAAGCGGGACTTGATAATAGCCTCGTAAGAGATCTAAACGGCTGACAAACTGGGCTCCTGACACACGGTCAATAAGGTCGTCAATGCGAGGTAGAGGATAACCATCAGGCAAGGTGACAGAGTTCACTTTCCTGTAATCAGTGCACATCCTGAAACTACCGTCAGGTTTAGGCACTAAAATACAGGGAGATGCCCATGGACTTTTACTGCGCTCAATAAGTCCGTGAGATAACAGAAAATCAACCTCTTCTCTCAATGCTTTATGCTTTGTTGGACTCATCCTATATGGTGATTGCTTAATGGGTGATGCTCCCTGTACATCAACGTCATGTACACCCAGAGTACAACGTTTAGGAACATCACCGAACAATTCAGGGAAATGCAAAATCATGTTTTTAATATCACCAGCTTTATCAATCCCAAGGTTACTAAGAAAATCGTCTAGTGATTGTAGAGTCACTGAATTTTCTAAACGAACCTCTATACCTCTAGAGATGTCAGGTAGACTGACGTTTTCTTCCTCTGTCCTAGGAAGAATAGAAGTAGTAGGTAGAAGACTAGCGTAGTATGCCTTAAGTTAACATGGTATGGTTTCCTAGTTTGGTTCTAGGCAAAGGACCAACACAATAATAATACGTGAGAATGGTTCACCATCCACGGTGATAGGAATGAGAGGCGCAGGTGGAGGCGAGTGTGCTGGCTTGCCTGTCACTTGACACACGTGGCAACATCGCACATGATCAGCAATTGTTTCCTTCATCTTTGGCCAAGTAAAATGTTTTGCCAGTTTACCGAGTGTCTTCTTATGTCCTCCTATGGGACTATTGTGAGCAAAATCAATGGCTTGTTCACGAAATGTAAGTAACACAACGAGATGCTTGACTGTGGTGGAAACACTATCAGCTGACAACTTGCATGTTTTTTCTCCATCAGTACACCATTACTATAATAGTAACAATTATCGAGACCCTTTGCTTCACTCTTAGTAACTGCTATATCTCTCAGTCTTTCCAGTGACTGATCAACAAACTGATCCTTGATTAAATCATCATGAGTTAGAAATTTAACGTCAGTTGTGTCTTGACTAGGTTGATGACCGGGGGGAGTCAGTGTTAATGATCCTGGGCGCAGAGCATCACTAAACAACATATTCAACCCCAAATCATTGTCATCCACTAACTCAACAGGAGACAAGGATGGTTGTTGAATCTTTGACATAGCTCTAGTAATTGCGCTGAGAGGAAATAAAATAGGTTTCTCTCTACAAGCTTCAATGGCATAATTATCATCAGTGTTATTATCAATCACAAGTGGTTCTTTACATATACCAGCATGAAGGATATCGTTCCCTATCAACAAGTCCACTGACCTGATGGGAAATACACCACTGGATATACCCACTGAAATATAACCAGTATAATAGCTTGTTTCAATATAAACTTTGTGCAGAGGCACTTTTATAACAGCCCCTCCATAGGCTTCTAACAATACATCTATCTTGCAATAGGTATCATCAGTTATGGGCAGTACATCTTCTCTTAATAACGTGAGATAACTGCCAGTGTCTCTGAAAGTAATTATCTCAGTTAGATGTGATTCGTCAAATCCTACTTTACCTCTCGAAAAGTAAGGACTCATCGCTGAACGAATCTTTTCGTCAGATACACTTTCTGACGCTAGTCATCTATCCTGAGTAACATTATCTAAAACAGTAGGATCAGAGGTATTACTAGGATTTTGGTGCCTTTGTTGCTCGGAAGAGGATACGACTTGTGTGGGGGCGCCAGCCGCACGACTGCTTCTCGTATCTCTTTCTAACTTATAGCAATACTCTCTAGCATGTCCTTTTCTGTTACAATAGGTACATTTAACTTTCTTCTTCTCGATATCAGATTTCTGTCTAGCCACAGAGACAGATTCAGGATTGTGAGTTTTCCTGGTAAAGGTACGAGAAGTTACAGTAGCAGGTACATCAGGCCGGCAATGAGCAGCTGATTTAGGTTGCCAACTTCTAGGACAATTTTTAGTTACCTTGTTTCTCTGTGTTTTAGTACGTACAAGTTTGTGAGAAATCTCGTAATTGTCTGCTAATGCTGCAGTTTCCAGAATATCCGAGGTAGTATGATCGATCAGATATTCTTGTATGTCAGCAGACATACAGTTGTTAAACTCTTCGTGTAGTAACAACTGAACAAGGCTGTCGTAGTTGTTACACTTGGCAGACCTACACCACCTCTCAAATGCAACTTTTTTCTCACGAGCAAACTCTACACAAGTTTGATCTTGTCGTCGTTGTAACGTACGAAATGCTCTTTGATAACTTACAGGTAACAAGTTATATGTCTCTAGAATAGTTTGCTTGACAGCGTCATAACTAATGTACTTGGCAAATGGTAAAGCAGCAGTACAAGTTTGAGCTCTTCCTGTCAAAGCTGTGTGCAACAAGGTAGCCCAGTGCTTACGTGGCCAGTTCATAGCACGTGCCTGGTTCTCAAACACATCAAAATAGGTGTCTAAGTCACTCTCAAAAAACTTAGGAACCATGGATGCAGCTTTCTGCACATTAAATGTGTCCTGTGATCTATCAGTCTGTTGTCTTCCCAGACGAACATTTTCTCTCTGGAAATCTTCTTCGTTCAATTTCCTCTGTGCCTCTATTTGTGCAGTCTGCAACATAATGAGGCGTTCAAACCTCTCAAACTGTTCCTGAGAGATAGGACCAGTAGGTAATGGAGGAGTAGGGAAATTAACGACTGAGTCGGGACGTTCCTTAGGTCGGACACTTCGTCCAGCCGTCTCTAAAGAGTCTAGATCTGGTCTAGGATAAGTAGATACAGGTGTAGCATACACTGTACTAGTATGTGGCTGAGTCATACTACCTGCTACACTCTGTACTATTGTGTCAGTGAGGCAGGAAGGCGTGAGCAAGAACTGAGCTACACTAGGCTCAGACACTAGGCTCACTTCTGCCTTAGTTGCTCTTTCTTCTACGTCATCAAATAGAGTCATACTTCCTAATTGTGACACTAGGCTTTCTGAATCTGAATCATAATCAGACATCTCTGTATGAGCAGGAAACAATATATCTTTAATTAACGCTCTGACAGTTTCTGCGGTGTAATTCCTGTTATACGTCACACCGAGATATTTGGCTACTCGCCAACACGTCTGAAGTTTTAATGTACTTAACTCAGACAAAGTCAGAGTATCAATTAACTGTTTCACTTTGGCATACATCACGAAAATAATTGTACTACGAGAGAGTGATTATGGGAAACTATAATCCTAATAGGAATTTTAGTGTTGGTTGTCTTAGAGCTAGAACTCATAAACAGTATTTCCATCTCCTTGGATCAAGAGACTCAGTCAGGTACATACATCCACCTGGTATGTTGTACAAGACTAAACTCAAAGTCTTCAGATTAGGAAAGTACTCAAAGTGTTTGATCATAGAGTTACTAGTATGTCAAACTGGACAATTTCTCCAACACCTTGGATCAAGAGCCTCCCGGACAGGCCCCCATTTGTTACAAAAAACGCGATTCTAAAAGCTTAGAGATCTCCAGTGAATACTAGAAAGGACTGCCCTTCTAGCATCCAGCCTGTTACTGGGTTTTCGTAACAAGTAGTCAGTATCCTTGTCCAATTATCCATTAGAATTCAGTATGATTCAATAGTGCTTCAGGATTACAACTGGTAGGCTACTAACTAGAAAAATTAAAATTTAATAAATTTATTAAGTCTAGAGGTATATCAAATTAAATTAATCACAGTAATTAACATAATATCACTTCTCTCGAGTACAATATTATTATGCTGAAAGCACATATCACATTATTAATTCTTAAGTACCGTCTGGTACATTAACATTTAATAAGATATTACAAATATGTACAAGTAAGTTGTGTGTATGCGTGTAAGTGCTCTAAGTAGTTCGCTATGTCTCACGACTCGACTAGACTTAAACAAGTGACTGACAAAGTCCTCAAATAAACTAACTTCTTGACCGACTGGCAACCAGAACAGTCTGCTTGAACAACAAAAAGAATGCTAAGCCCAATAGCAATATAACAAGCAACTGCGACACAGAATCAGGAACAAGGAGATAATATAACGACACTAAGTAGGGACCATCAGCAGATCCTCCACAAAAGTTACAAAACTCCCATACTACTGAATCTAAGTTCAGCATAAGAAAATCCCCGACTGTGATAATACACAGAAACCAGTACAAATTAGTTCATAAGCTATAGATCAGGACCTGAGATGCTCAGAGTGTCTATGCGACACACAACCTCAGTACAACGTCGAAAATCACTAAGTCTATACAATGTTCTGTGAACAGAGTTCTACAGAACTAACAAGAATAATGAGACAGACAATCTGTCCAATCACCAAGAGAGTCTCGAGCAGACTGAATACTTCAAGCGACGTGAGGACACCCCCCCCTCGATCACGTGATACCTCCGTGGACAGCTCACCCAGCAAGAAGCCGGCAGAGTAACGAGCAAAGAGCGATAATTACAGTAGTTAGACAATCAAGACTTGAACTGAGCACATAATATGTTACATCCTACCTAACAAAGGAAGCTACGTCAAATAACAATATAAAGCAATACATTTACGTTTTAGCTATTATCGCAAATATAAGCAATATAAAATTAAATGAAAAGGTAATATATATTATATATATACATAATAATCATTGCAACCCATTCAGGGGTTGCAACAACTGCCAGCCACATCAGAGGGCTTACTCTACCATTGAAAAAGAAGACCTCGCGCTGGTAATGGCTTTGGAGCATTTCGATGTTTATGTGGGCCAGACATCACAGGTGGTCACAGTCTACAGTGATCACAATCCTTTAGTATATCTCAAAGCCATGAAGAACCACAACATAAGGCTTATGCGCTGGACGCTAAGGCTGCAGCCCTATAATATTTCCATTAAATACAGTGGACCCCCGCATAACGATTACCTCCTAATGCGACCAATTATGTAAGTGTATTTATGTAAGTGCGTTTGTATGTGTATGTTTGGGGGTCTGAAATGGACTAATCTACTTCACAATATTTCTTATGGGAACAAATTCGGTCAGTACTGGCACCTGAACATACTTCTGGAGTGAAAAAATATCGTTAACCGGGGGTCCACTGTATATTGCTGGCAAAGAAAATATGTTGGCAGACTCTTTATCTAGAGACTAATATTTTTATTTATTTAGGTTAGGATGTTATTTGTGGTAACTCCTTTTCACACTCTTTTTTTTTATCCCCTGGTGTGGGTTTTTTTTTAGTGAGGGGATGCGGGCTACCGTCCGCCTGTATCTTGGACCTATGCTAGCCTGTCTGACTGCTATCTCACTCTAAGTTTAGGGTTTGGATTTTGGTCACGAGAAAAGCTGAGCTCTATCGAAGAGTTGGATGGTGGAGAGGAAAGGCGGTCCCATTATTTTGTGCCATGGCGACACGGTTACCACTGGGAGGAGGCAGCCTAATCCTGAGCCTATTCGGGGTGGGGGTGTGGCATGCAAAGAGTATGTAACCTTTATTCGGCGCATGTACACACCCTCATTTACAGGCTATCTCCCCCAACCAGCAAACCAGGTTGCTAAGAGTTGATGATGGGGCCCCGTCATTCAACTAGTGACGAGGTTCTAGCCAATAAGAAGATGGTTTTGGCAATCGCAGAGGTTATGTGGGTACCGCTCTCCTGTCTGCCCTTGTCATTCCCATTCTAGAGCTGGTTGAAGCACGGTCTGCTATCTTGTGGCTTCTATTTCTGCCTTGCTTACCGTGGAGTGCACTATACTTATCACTGTAAATAGTGTACATATTGCTGTTCTAAATTGGTGAAGGATAATATAAGTCTAAACTTTTTCTGCTGTGTTTATTTTGCTCCCATTACACCCGGGATAACAGGCCATTTGGAATCCTGGGTTGTAATAGGGGTCCACTACCACCCCTGGTGGTGGTAGTTGTGGGTGTTGTTGGGGGTCCACTACCACCCCTGGTGGTGGTAGTTGTGGTTGTTGGGGGTCCACTACCACCCCTGGAGGTGGTAATTGTGGTTGTTGTTGGGGGTCCACTACCACCCCTGGTGGTGGTAATTGTGGTTGTTGTTGGGGGTCCAATACCACCTTTGGTGGTGGTAATTGTGGTTGTTGTTGGGGGTCCACTACCACCCCTGGTGGTGGTAGTTGTGAGTGTTGTTGGGGGTCCACTACCACCCCTGGTGATGGTAGTTGTGGGTGTAGTTGGGGGTCCACTACCACCCCTGGTGGTGGTAGTTGTGGGTGTTGTTGGGGGTCCCCTACCACCCCTGGTGGTGGTAGTTGTGGGTGTTGTTGTGGGTCCACTACCACCCCTGATGGTGGTGGTTGTGGGTGTTGTTGTGGGTCCACTACCACCCCTGGTGGTGGTAGTTGTGGGTGTTGTTGGGGGTCCACTACCACCCCTGGTGGTGGTAGTTGTGGGTGTTGATGGGGGTCCACTACCACCCCTGGTGGTGGTAGTTGTGGGTGTTGTTGGGGGTCCACTACCACCCCTGGTGGTGGTAGTTGTGGGTGTTGTTGGGGGTCCACTACCACCCCTGGTGGTGGTAGTTGTGGGTGTTGTTGGGGGTCCACTACCACCCCTGGTGGTGGTAGTTGTGGGTGTTGATGGGGGTCCACTACCACCCCTGGTGGTGGTAGTTGTGGGTGGTGTTGGGGGTCCACTACCTCCCCAGGTGGTGGTAGTTGTGGGTGTTGTTGGGGGTCCACTACCACCCCTGGTGGTGGTAGTTGTGGGTGTTGTTGGGGGTCCACTACCACCCCTGGTGGTGGTAGTTGTGGGGGTTGTTGGGGGTCCACTACCACCCCTGGTGGTGGTCGTTGTGGGTGTTGTTGGGGGTCCACTACCACCCCTGGTGGTGGTAGTTTTGGGTGTTGTTGGGGGTCCACTACCACCCCTGGTGGTGGTAGTTGCGGGTGTTGTTGGGGGTCCACTACCACCCCTGGTGGTGGTAGTTGGGTGTTGTTGGGGGTCCACTACAACCCCTGGTGGTGGTAGTTGTGGGTGTTGTTGGAGGTCCACTACCACCCCTGGTGGTGGTAGTTGTGGGTGTTGATGGGGGTCCACTACCACCCCTGGTGGTGGTAGTTGTGGGTGGTGTTGGGGGTCCACTACCACCCCTGGTGGTGGTAGTTGTGGGTGTTGTTGGGGGTCTGCTACCACCCCTGGTGGTGGTAGTTGTGGGTGTTGTTGGGGGTCCACTACCACCCCTGGTGGTGGTAGTTGTGGTTGTTGGGGGTCCACTACCACCCCTGGTGGTGGTAGTTGTGGGTGTTGTTGGGGGTCCACTACCACCCCTGGTGGTGGTAGTTGTGGGTGTTGGGGGTCCACTACCACCCCCGGTTGTGGTAGTTGTGGTTGTTGTTGTGGGTCCACTACCACCCCTGGTCGTGGTAGTTGTGGGTCCACTACCACCCCTGGTGGTGGTAGTTGTGGTTGTTGTTGTGGGTCCACTACCACCCCTGGTGGTGGTAATCGTGGTTGTTGCTGTGGGTCCACTACCACCCCTGGTGGTGGTAATTGTGGTTGTTGTTGTGGGTCCACTACCACCCCTGGTGGTGGTAGTTGTGGTTGTTGAGGTCCACTACCACCCCTGGTGGTGGAAATTGTGGTTGTTGTTGTGGGTCCACTACCACCCCTGGTGGTGGTAGTTGTGGGTGTTGTTGGGGGTCCATTAAACACCCCACTAGCACCCCCAACATTTTTTGGGTTTCTATTGTTTTACTGTTAATCCTTTCAGGGTCCGAGGCCAAAATCTGAAGTGGTGCCCCAGTGTCCAAGAATTTAAAAAAAAAAAATTGTTATTTTTTCTTATGAAATGGTAGAGAATCTTTTTGTGAATGTAATAAAACAAAAAGTACGAAATTTAATAGAAAATTGACGAAATTATGCTCTCGTGAATTTTTATGTGTCAGCGATATTTACGAATTGACGATTTTGCCGACTTTGACTTCCATTTTAGGCCAATTACATTATTCCAGTCAACCAAATTCTTAGCTATTTCACTAATATTACTTCTATTCTATCAATTGAGCAAAAGAAATTGCCAAGTCAACTGTTTCAACTACAAAATAAAGTGATTGGAAATTGGTAATTTGGCCAATTTAACACAAAGTTCAAAATATTCCAGTTTCAAAATAGGGTCCAGAAAAAACAATGTAGGTATTCCTGGCACTAAACTAACATTTCCTCTGTTCATTAGTTATGTTTTGAGGCTTTACAAATAAATTCCATTTTGATTTTTTTATTTACATAATGAATTTTAATTCTCACCAAAAAATAGAAGATTTACTGTTTTGCAATATTGTAATAATTGTATAAATATCATCACCATATTTGTGAATGTATATTAGACCCACCAACTGGTGTGTATTAGACGTGTGAGGTCGTTTGTTTACTCTTGAATATCGGCAACATTTCCGCTACTTTGAGCTTAGTTTCAAGCCATTTCCAGTGCTAAAACCAATCAAAATCATCTCTATTTCTGTAATATGTCTTCCATTCTATCAAATGAGACCAAGAAATTGCAAATACAACTATAAAAAACATACGAAAAAACACTGCAAATTCGCTGTTTTAATTGAAAATCATGGTCTCAGTTTTTTTTCTCTCATTATACACAGTGTGCTGCAGGATTTGTTTTATGTGGTGCACACATACCACATAGATGCATTCTCTCATATCTAGGCCCAAATTTACCACAGCGAGCTGAGCTCATGACGTAGATCTACGGTTTGGATTCTGAACATAAAGCCGTAGATCTACAGGAAGGCCCCGCTTTACGGCGTTTCACTTTACGGCGTTCCGCTAATACGGACATTTCAAATTATGACCAAAACTCACTATACGGCTCCCCCCACCTGACTTTCTAATACGGTCACCGTGCCCCACCCTGTTTGTTTACATTCTCCATGAGCTCAGTAAGCACTAAGTCTCTCCATTTTGTCTGGAAACTCCAAAATTTCAAATGTTTTTAAAAGTTATTTCATATTTTATATATACTCTGATAATTATACTTATGTATACCTGTACCTAAATAAACTTACATACATCGAGTCATTTAAATGTCGTATATTACGTTAATATACACATTTTCATTAATCCATCCATGATATTTTTTTCAAAATTATATAATAAACACGATGCATAACATATAAATAAGATAAATACACCCCACAGTAGAATAAATAAACATAAATGTGAGATGTGAGCAGACGACATATAAATAAGATAAATACACCCCACAGTAGAATAAATAAACATAAATGTGAGACAAGTGACGCCATAATAACAATAGTCACGGAGTCTCATTAAATGTCGTATATTACGGTAATATACACATTTTCATTAATCCATCCATGATATTTTTTTCAAAATTATATAATAAACACGATGCATAACATATAAATAAGATAAATACACCCCACAGTAGAATAAATAAACATAAATGTGAGATGTGAGCAGACGACTTCCACAAGTGACGCCATAATAACAATAGTCACGGAGTCTCATTAAATGTCGTATATTACGGTAATATACACATTTTCATTAATCCATCCATGATATTTTTTTCAAAATTATATAATAAACACGATGCATAACATATAAATAAGATAAATACACCCCACAGTAGAATAAATAAACATAAATGTGAGCTGTGGTAGCAGACGACTTCCACAAGTGGTGATAATAACAATAGTCACGGAGTCTCATTAAATGTCGTATATTACGGTAATATACACATTTTCATTAATCCAGCCATGATATTTTTTTCAAAATTATATAATAAACACGATACATAACATAAAAAGATGATAAATACACCCCACAATAGAATAAATAAACATAAATATAAGATGTGGGAGCCTGGTTTGTTTACATAACTCTGCTTCTGTTACCTCATGTACTCATTCTTTCTCTCTCTCATTTATTCGTTTTATCTCATTTACTTACTCCTGACCCTACATTAAGACTACAAATATTTTAAGGTAAGTAATGAGTGAACTGTATATACATTTTATCGCTCTGGGATGCTTAAATATCATAGAATAGTATGTGTGGGTGGGGTGGCCTGTAAGGTAGCCTGGCTATTACAATACATACCACACTTGATTTCTTACAATAAATACTACTTGTCTCACCCTAGATTAAGACTATAAATATTTTAAGGTAAGTAATGAGTGCACTATGTGTGTATTGTACCTTTTTATTGTTTTTTGATGCCTGGTTCTATTGCTAACTTAATATATGTTAGTGTAAACTTGTTATCTAGTGTTTGTATGCATTTATAAGTGGAAAAAAAGGGTGTTCCACTTTACGGCGATTTCCGCTTTACGGCGGTAGCCTGGAACCTAACCCGCCGTATAAGTGGGGCCTTCCCAATGGAATAGGTGACTTAAGTATTGGGTACTGTCCAATTTTTTCTGAACACAGTCCATTTTACATACGACCGCACTTGTGTAAGTCGGGGGACCTGAATATCCAAAATTCTCATATACCTCAGAGTTGCAACAAATGTAAGTAGTTCTACTCAGTTGCTTTCTAATCAAATTATTTGTATGAATGCAGTAGTGAGGTTCATGCAGGTAATTTTTTTCTCACAACTGATATTGTACATCTCTTATACAGTAGGGCCCCGCTTTATGGCATTTCACTTTATGGCGTTCCGCCAAAACTCGCTATACGGCTCCCCCCACCTGACTTTCTAATATGGTCACCATGCCCCACCCAATTTGTTTACATTCTCTGTGAGATCCGTAAGCAGTAAGTCTCTCCATTATGTCTGGAAACTCCAAAATTTCAAGTGTTTTTAAAAGTTATTTTATATTTTATATACACTCTGATAATTATACTTATGTATACCTGTATCTAAATAAACTTACATACTGTGCTGGCATGCAGGTACACATTAAAATCAGTAAAAGTGTCTTATATCTCGAGACATCATATTAGTAATGATAATAATAATCACCGAGTCTCATTTAAATGTTGTATAGTATTGCGTTAATATACACATTTTCATTAATCCATCTATGATATTTTTTCAAAATTATATAATAAACACGATCCATAACATATAAAGATGATAAATACACCCCACAGTAGAATAAATAAACATAAATATGAGATGTGGTAGCAGATGACTTGCACAAGTGACGCCATATTAGAAATGATAATAATAATAATAATAATCACCGAGTCTCATTAAATGTCGTATATTACGTTAATATACACATTTTCATTAATCCATCCATGATATTTTTTTCAAAATTATATAATAAACACGATACATAACATAAAAAGATGATAAATACACCCCACAATAGAATAAATAAACATAAATATGAGATGTGGTAGCCAGATAACTTGTACAAGTGACGGCAAGAATAACATTTTCTCTAATCTAACATAAGAGAAAATGTGTTACTGGGGATAACTGTAGAAAATTATTCCTTTCGTATGTATGTAAGTAAGTTTATTCAGGTATACACAAATACAGTTACATAGATTATCATACATAACAACATATGTGTAGAGAACCTAGGATAACCCAAAAAAGTCAGAGTGACTTATTTCCATTGCCTTCACTCAGAGCATCATTTCTTCTCAAAATGATGTTACATGAGAATGGGAGTGTTCTTCTTTATTTATTCTACCGTATCAATGTAGAGACAACTTGTACACAATGTAACTTGTACACAAACCAGACGTGTACACTTTGTTTACAAAACTTGCGTTCGCCTGGTTTGTTTACATAACTCTGCGCCTGTCCTCCCTCATGTACTCATTCTCTCTCTCTCTCATTTATTTGTTTTATCTCGTTTACTCACCCTTGACCCTACATTAAGACTACAAATATTTTAAGGTAAGTAATGAGTGAACTGTATATGCATTTTATCGCTCTGGGATGCTTAAATATCATAGAACAGTATGTGTGGGTGGAATGGCCTGGTATGGTAGCCCGGCTGACTACCATACATACCACACTTGATTTCTTACAATAAATACTAATTGTCTCACCCTAGATTAAAACTATAAATAGTATTTTAAGGTAAGTAATGAGTGCACTATGTGTGTATTGTACTTTTTTATTGTTTTGTGATGCCTAATTCTATTGCTAACTTAATATATGTTAGTATAAACTTGTTATCTAGTATTTGTATGCATTTATAAGGGGAAAACAAGGGTGTTCCACTTTACGGCAATAGCCTGGAACCTAACCTGCTGTATAAGTGGGGCCCTACTGTATATAATCTCATGTGTTTATAACTAAAATATTCCTAATACATTACATATTAACAAGTTTTATCTCCTGTATGTACTCGCATATGTCTCACAAGACTGTCTTTTACACTAAAACATTTCATACACTCTGAACACTGAAATGGTTTATCACGTGTATGTACTCTCGTATGTCTCACAAGATTGCATTTTACAGTAAAACATATCAGACACTCTGAACACTGAAATGGTTTTTCTCCTGTATGTACTCTCATATGTTTTACAAAACTGCCTTTTTCAGTAAAACATTTCAGACACTCTGAACACTGAAAGGGTGTATCTCCTGTATGTATTCGCATATGTGTCATAAGTTGTCCTTTTTCAGTAAAACATTTCAAACACTCTGAACAGTGAAATGGTTTATCACCTGTATGTACTCTCATATGTCTCACAAGATTGCTTTTTCCAGTGAAGCATTTCAGACACTCTGAACACTGAAATGGTTTTTCTCCTGTATGTACTCTCATATGTTTCACAAAACTGCCTTTTTCAGTAAAACATTTTAGGCACTCTGAACACTGAAATGGTTTATCTCCTGTATGTACTCTCATATGCGTCACAAGATTGCCTTTTACAGTAAAACATTTCAGACACTCTGAGCACTGAAATGGTTTTTTTCCTGTATGTACTTGCGCATGCCTCACAAGACTGCTTTTTACACTAAAACATATCAGACACTCTGAACACTGAAATGGTTTATCTCCTGTGTGTATTCGCAAATGTGTCACAAGATAGTCTTTATGTCTAAAACATTTCAGACACTCTGAACACTTAAATGTTTTACCTCCTGTGTGTACTTGCATATGTTTCACAAGACTGCCTTTGTCAGAAAAACATTTCAGACATTCTGAACATTGAAATGGTTTATGTCCTATATGTGCTTGCATATGTCTCATAAGACTGCTTTTTACACTAAAACATTTCAAACATTTTGAACATTGAAACTGTTTATCTCCTGTGTGTATTCTCATATGTGTCACAAGATAGCTTTTATGACTAAAACATTTCAGACACACTGAACACTTTAATGTTTTACCTCCTGTGTGCACATGCATATGTTTCACAAGACTGCCTTTTTCAGTGAAACATTTCAGACACTCTAAACACTGAAATGGTTTATCTCCTGTGTGTACACGCCTATGTATCACAAGATGACATTTTTGACTAAAACATTTCAGACACTCAGAACACTGATATGGTTTATCTCCTGTATGCGTTCGTACATGTGTCACAAGATGGCCTTTTTCAGTGAAACATTTCAGACACAATGAACACTGAAATGGTTTATCTCCTGTATGTATTCGCATATGTCTCACAAGACTGCCTTTTTCAGTAAAACATTTCAGACACACTGAGCACTGAAATGGTTTAGCTCCTGTATGTGCTCGCATGTGTGTCACAAGATTCCTTTTTTTACTAAAACATTTCAGACAATCTGAACACTGACATGGTTTATCTCCTGTATGTTTTTTCATATTTTTCATAAGAAGGCATTTAATTTTAAAATATTTTAATAATTCAGCAGTGGTATAGTTAATCTTCCTTACACTATACTGTCGTGTGTATTTCAAGATTTTTTTTTTTTTTGGTAAACTATTTTGGACAGAGAACACACACTTTTCCTCATAAATATATTCCCATGTCAAAATTTTGGGGGGGCTAAATAATTTCTACCTATTGGCACTGACTGAGTTTATTTCATGTGTGTTAAAAGACTGCAATGATTTTTTGTTATGTATGTTAAAAGACTAATGTATTAAAAAACTGCATATATACAAAAGAACATTTTTAATATTCTTTTCCCTTGTGTTTAAACAGATTTTTTCTGAAAATTCTTATCTATTACATTACTAACTTGTATTTCTCGATGAATTGACATGCAATTTTTAGATTGAATTCCATTTGTGATATTTTTTTAATAGTAATACTTGGCTAATTAAAAAATTTATAAGAATAGCAAGTGTTGCCCTTCTTGAAGTACTGAAGATAGTGTCTGGGAAGATATGATCTGGTAGTGTTCCAAAAAGCACTTCTGCAACAGAAAGTCAGTATAGTACAATATTCCACTATCACCAACACAACATATTGAACAAGATGACAATTATTTTTTTTCTCTCTATATTATCACATACTGCACTAAATAAAACTGTCAATTTTATATTTTTAACCCTTTGAGGGTCGGTCACATACATGTACAGTACTTCGTAACAGATAGGGTCGATCACGTACTTACATGCATAAATTCTGGCGCCTTCAAATCAAGGGGGAGAAAGCTGGTAGGTCTACATGTGAGAGAATGGGTCTGCATGGTCAGTGTGTGCAGTATAAAAAAATCTTGGAATGCCATTTCAGTACACCTTGTTTACCATGCCTCACGGTAAGAAATACCTCACTCCCTGGCAAATTGGGACTTATGTTTCCCATGTCACAGTTCTAAGACTGAAATACAGTGGAACCTCCAGTTACGAACGCCCCACCATGTGAATTTTTCAGGATACGAAATGTCGTTCGGTCGATTTTTTGCTTCAGGATATGAAACAAATTTCAGGCTGCGAACTTCCCCCTCAAAGGAGGTTCCTTAAATAAATAAATATATTTCTTTCCAAAGGTTACAGTGTGTGCTTACATGTCATAATATGATTGGAGCAAAGAAAGCCACTATCATGCAGAGGCATTTGGGGCAGAAATGCCTACTTAAGACTACTTAAGTCTAGACAGGTGAAAAGTGTACTAGTAGTAGTTACCAATGTTTTGCTGATGGTGGCGCCAACTACTGGCAGCCTTTTGAAGTTTCTCCTCACTGTTATTATTATTATTATTGCTATTACATTGTATTATTATTATTGTTTTAATAATAATTATTATTGTTGTTATTGTAGTAGTAGTAGTAGTACGTACATACGTACGTACGTGGTGAGGGGTTCTTGATCTAGGGAATTGGATGTGTGCTCCAGGTCCCTATATTAATAATAATAATAATAATAATAATAATAATAATTATTATTATAATAATATGTACTAATAATAATGATAATACAAAATAATAATAATGTACATAATAATAATATAATAGTATATAATAATAATATAATAGTATATAATAATAATATAATAATACATACAATAATGATTATTATAATAATAGTACATGTATGTACATACTGCGTATAATTTAGTTTGGCAACACCACCACCAGACAGCAGTGTCAATCAAAACAATGGTCACCAGTGCACATGTG
Source organism: Cherax quadricarinatus (assembly GCF_038502225.1). Classification (NCBI taxonomy): domain Eukaryota; kingdom Metazoa; phylum Arthropoda; class Malacostraca; order Decapoda; family Parastacidae; genus Cherax; species Cherax quadricarinatus. The sequence goes on from NC_091296.1 coordinate 41,910,470, forward strand.
CTTACAGAGTTACCCTTGCGGTGCAAGGAATTCTCGTGATTTCCTTATGTTTTGTGCAGTTAATTCGCCAGATTTCTTTCTTCTGACCATGGGTCCCAAGAAAGCAAGTGCAATGGACAGTGCCGAGAAGAAAAAGAGGATGATTTGCATGGAATTAAAGCAAGAAATGATTAATAAGCACAGACTAGGTACGAGGGTTGAGGACTTAGCGAGTTGAGTACAAGCGTAGTCCCTCTACTATATGTACAATACTAAAGCAGAAGGAGTCTATAAATGCTGTAGCGCCAGCAAAGGGCGTTACAGTAATTTCTAAGCAGTGGACCTCTGTCAATAAAAAGATGGAAAAGCCGCTGTTGCCATGGTTGACAGAGAAACAGCTCACAGGAGATACTTAGTGTAGTGAGATAAACATAAATATTGTATATAACAGTTCTCAAGATTATTATTATTATTATTAATATAATCAAGGGGGAATCGCTAAACCCATAGGATTATACAGCACCTGGGGGCAGAAAGGTATTCAGGCTTAATTCGGGAAACTGGAGCACAGATCCAATTCCCTAAATCAAGAGCCCCTCACCATCATCAAGGAGCCTTTTTGAGGGTCAGTTCTTAAGAAAAGTGTGAACTCCTGACAGGATATACCGCTCTGCATTTCTTCTCCAAGGTATGTAAATGTACACCAGATCTAATTCAGTTAGCCTCACAAACTCTCTTTTCTCTTATAACACCTCTGACGTTTTCATAGCGAGAATGCACGACCACTCCCGACCACAATCCTCCTCAAAAATTTTGCCTCGCATACCGCTCAAAAACCCGCTCACCGCTCTTCCTCCAAAACGCATCCAATGTGCGCCCTTAGCCAGCCTCACATGTGCCGCTGGTGGCATTCTTTACCAGCCTTCCTCCGCGGTAACATCCAAGCATACAGTCGGAACATTTCGTATTATTACAGTGTTTTTGGTGATTTTATCAGCCAAATAAGTGACCATGGGCCCCAAGAAAGCTTCTAGTGCCAACCCTACAGCAATAAGGGCGAGGATTACAATAGAGATGAAGAAAGATCATTGATAAGTATGAAGTGGAGTGCGTGTCGCCGACCTGGCCAGGTTGTACAAGAAACCCAAATCAACCATCTCTACTATTGTGGGCAACAGAAAGGCAATCAAGGAAGCTGTTCTTGCCAAAGGTTTAACCGTTTTCGAAACAGATCGCAAGTGATGGAAGATGTTGAGAGACACTTATTGGTGTGGATAAATGAAAAACAGCTAGCAGGAGATAGCGTTTCTCAAGCGATCATAAGCGAAAAGGCTAGGAAGTTGCACGAGGATTTAATTAAAAAAATGCCTGCAACTAATGATGTGAGTGAATTTAAGGCCAGCAAAGGTTGGTTTGAGAGGTTTAAGAAGCGTAGTGGCATACAGTGTGATAAGGCATGGTGAGGCTGCCAGTTCGGACCACAAAGCAGCTGAAAAATATGTGCAGGAATTCAAGGAGTACATAGACAGTGAAGGACTGAAACCTGAACAAGTGTTTAATTGTGATGAAACAGGCCTGTTTTGGAAGAAAATGCCAAGCAGGACCTACATTACTGAGGAGGAAAAGGCACTCCCAGGACGTAAGCCTATGAAAGACAGGCTTACTTTGTTGATGTGTTCCAATGCTAGTGGTGATTGCAAAGTGAAGCCTTTATTAGTGTATCACTCAAACTCCCAGACCGTTCTGGCAAAAGAATGTCCTCAAGGAGAATTTGTGTGTGCTGTGGAGGGCAAACAGTAAGGCATGGGTCACTAGGGACTTTGTGACTAGTTACACCATGCATTTGCCCCCAATGTGAAAGATTACCTAACTGAAAAGAAATTAGAACCTAAGTGCCTCCTGGTGATATTATTATTATTATAATCAAAAAGAAGCGCTAAGCCACAAGGGCTATACAGCGCTGCAGGGTAGGGAAGGAAGCAAGGGAATTGGATGGCAGGAGGGAGGGGGGATGATCAGCAGGTTACAGAAAACAGCGGGGCAGGGGATAGTACGGGGGTAGAGGGTAGCAAGAGATACAAGTAGAAAGGGCTGAAAGTATCAGAATTTGTGAAGTAAGTCAGTCGTTGTCAAAAAGTCAATGAGAGAGTCCGGATGAAAGGTGGGTCCATCAGCGAGAAGGGAAGGTAAAGAGAGAGCAGCGGGGCGAAGACGACGACAGAGGTAAATTCTGCGTGCTCGTTGATAAAGTGGGCAGTCCAACAGAATGTGGCTGACTGATAATGGAGCTTGGCAATTCTCACAGAGAGGAGCAAGACGCCTCTCCATGAGATATCCATGAGTAAGACGAGTATGGCCAATGCGAAGACGGGAGAGAGTAGTCTCCCAACCTCGACACTGGTGATAAGAAGACGGCCAGTAACCTATACTCGGTTTAATAGACTGAAGTTTGTTGCCGAGCATAGTAGACCAACGTTGTTGCCAACGGGTGTGAAGGTGGGAAGATATTACAGCAAAATAGTCCGTACATGGAATACCTCTATAAGAAACTGGTAGGTCATGTACTGCTGACCGCGCAGCAGTGTCTGCCTGTTCATTGCCCTGTACGTCAACATGACCAGGGACCCAACAAAAAACAATATCTTTATGCTTAGTAAAGATGCGGCGTAGCCAAAGTTGGATACGGAGGACTAAGGGGTGAGGTGTATCAAATTTTTGTATAGCCTGTAAAGCACTAAGGGAGTCTGAGACAACCACAAATGATGACACAGGCATAGATGCAATACGGATAAGTGCTGTAAGGATGGCATATAATTCAGCAGTAAAAATACTAGCTGAAGATAGTAAATGCCCTTGTACGACGCTGTCCGGAAACACTGCTGCGAATCCTACGCCGTCAGAAGACTTAGAGCCATCTGTGTACACAGCAATGGCATGAGAATGAGAGTGAAAGTGGTCAAGAAAAAGAGAGCGGGAAGCGACCGTAGACAGTTGGGCTTTCGAGCAAGGGAGGGAGAAAGAACAGACTCGAACAGCTGGAACTTCCCAGGGGGGTAGGGAAAAGTGAGATGCTACATGTACATAGAAAGGTGGTAGTTGAAGAGAAGACAAGAGCGAATGAAGGCGAAGAGAGAAGGGACGGAGTAAGCAGGGGCGGCGAACAAATAAAGAATGTCTACTAATATCAGTGACCATTCTATAAATGGAAGGATTGCGGAGATCATGAGAGCGTACATAGTAGCGCAGGCAATGGGCATCACGGCGATCGGATAAGGATGGAACGTTCGCTTCTGCATAGAGGCTTTCGACAGGGGAAGAGCGAAAAGCACCAAGGCATAAACGTAATCCTTGGTGATGAATGGGGTTAAGGCTAGAGAGAGTAGCAGGAGATGCCGCTGAATAGATCTGGTCACCATAATCAAGTTTCGATAAAATAAGGGTGGAATGTAGGTGAAGGAGGGTTCGACGATCAGCTCCCCACGAAAGATGAGCAAGGGTTTTAAGAAGGTTCAGCCGGCTGTGACAAGTTGCCTTCAGAGAGGTAATGTGAGGTTTCCAGGATAACCTACGATCAAAGAGGAGGCCCAGAAACTTGACTGTATCACGTTCAGGGATACGTGAGCCATAGAGGTACAAAGGATGATCAGAGATGACAGAGCGTCTAGTGAAAGTGATTTGGTGGGTTTTAGTGCTGGAAAATTTAAACCCATGTGTGGTGGCCCAATTGGAAACACGGTCGACTGCATGCTGGAGAGAAACTGTAAGGAGGTGACAGTCAGCGCCTGCACAGGCAATAGCGAAGTCATCAACATAGAGTGATGACCAAATATTTGATGGAAGACTAGAGGCCAAATCATTAATAGCAAGGAGAAAAAGTGTTGTGCTCAGAACACATCCCTGGGGGACACCTTCAGCTTGGATAAAGTCCGGGGAGAGCACATTATTAACCCGAACACGGAAATGCCTGTCAGTTAAAAAGTTCTTAAGGAAGGATGGTAGATTGCCTCGAAGGCCTAAGGAGTGGGCTTGGGCTAAAATATTATACCTCCAAGTTGTGTCATATGCCTTCTCAAGGTCAAAAAATATGGCAATAACTGAGTGGTTATTCGCAAAGGCATTACGAACATACGTATCCAAGCGCAGTAAGGGGTCTATGGTAGAACGTCCCTTACGAAAGCCATATTGACGAGTGGAGAGACTGTTGTGTGTCTCTAAATACCACACTAAACGTCTATTTACTAGACGTTCCATTACTTTGCAAACTGCACTGGTAAGAGCAATGGGACGATAGTGGGAGGTTTCATGTCCCGTAGTGCCTGGTTTGCGGAAAGGGAGAACAATGGCGGATTTCCACAGCTGTGGAAGAACTCCTTGTGACCAAATAAGATTGTAAAGGCGTAATAGGACTGCAAGGGCTGACTGATGTAAATGTTGTAGCATACGAATATGAATGTCGTCGGGCCCAGCTGCCGATGATCGACAAGCTGAGAGTGTTGCCTCCAGTTCTTGAAGTGTAAAAGGCACATTATACTGTTCTTCTCTGAGAGAAGAAAAGTCCAAGGGTGCTAACTCTCTGGCAGACTTTGAGGAAAGAAATGAGGGGCATAGATGGAGTCCCTGAGAAATACGGACCAGATGATTGCCAATTTCATTGGCAACATCTAGTGGGTTTGCTATATCAACACCGGCAACCCGCAGAACAGGAGCCGGGTCAGGAGAATATTTACCACTCAGTTTTCGTACTTTTTTCCAGACTGCACTCATAGAGGAAGCAGAGGTGATGGTGGAGACATAATCTCGCCAGCAAGTGCGTTTAGCGTCACGGATGACACGGCGAGCGATCGCACGCTTCTGTTTAAAATCAAGGAGTCGCTCTGTGGTTCTATTGTACCGGTACCTGCCCCATGCAGCGCGTTTCAAACGTACTGCACGAGCACAAGCAGGAGACCACCAAGGCACGCATTTCTGAGAATGCCTGCCCGAAGTTTGGGGTATAGAATGAGAAGCTGCGGTGAAAACGGAGGACGAGAAGAGGTGTAAAAGCTCATCGATGGAGGACGAAGAAGGAACCTCTTTAAAAACAGTCAGGTGTGAGTAAAGGTTCCAATTTGCCCGATTAAATTGCCAGCGTGGGGTGCGAAGAGGTGGCGAATATGAAGGGGAAGTAAGAATGATTGGGAAATGATCACTGTCATGTAAGTCCGGGAGAACAGACCAAGTAAAGTCTAATGCGGCGGAGGAAGAGCAAACTGAGAGATCGATGCAAGAGAGAGTATGAGTCCGAGGATCAAAATGGGTGTGAGTACCTGTATTTAAAACATGGAGGGGGTGGGTGGCAAGAAAAGCCTCTAACTGAATTCCACGGGAATCACAGTGAGACCCTCCCCAGAGGAAATGGTGGGCATTAAAATCACCAAGTAACAGAATCGGTGGCGGTAATGACGAAACAAGGAAGGCAAAATCCGGAATAGATAATGCCCGAGAAGGAGAGAGATATAAAGAACAGAGCGTATACCACCTATGTAAGTGGATACGGGCTGCTGTGTAATGCAGCGAAGTATGAACAAATAGCTGATGGTACGGAATATCAGTGCGGAGAAGAAGGGCACTTTCATTAAAGGTCCCATCAGGAAAAGGATCTGAAGAATACAATAAATTATAGCCTGAGATGTGAGAAATAACAGCAGAGTGTAATTTTGGTTCCTGTAAGCAAACACCAACAGGGGCAAACTGGGAGAGTAACATCTGAAGCTCACCCCGATTACCCCTGAGGCCGCGTATATTCCACTGTAAATAGGCCATGATTGGCAATGATAAAGATACTTGAAATCCGCAGGTAAGGGTTCCTACGGACTAGAAGGGTTAGAAAAGTCCACATGCGGAGGCAGTGGAAAATGTTCAAGCAGCGAAGGAACGGTGCGCTGTGAAGAAAGGAGTTGCGCAGATGGAGCAGAGGAGAGAGAAAGAGCGGAAGGTGGATCAGTGTCCATTGATGGTTTGGTCTCTGCAATATATTCAGAGATTGCTTCAAGTGTTTCGGAATTCAGAGATGTCGTATGGGAGACAATATTGGGAATGGTAGGGGGAGGATGAGTAAAGATTGGAACTGTATTGGACTGTACCAAGGTAGGGGGGGGGGGCGAAAGGGTGGAGGGAACTGGAGAAGCGTGGCAGGGGACAGAAGAGACAGGAACCTGGGAGGTGGCAGAAGAGGAAGAAACTTGGGAGGGAACAGGGGAGGAAGGTACATTACGAGGAGGAGGGTGAACCTCTGCACTTGTAACTGAGCCAGTGAGAGGGGAAGAACTAGGGACAGAGACAGGGAGGGTAAAATGAGGAGGTGGAAGATGGGTAGGAGGTGTTACCGGACCTTTTTTTGACTTTTGAGAAGTAGAGGGACGATTGGGAAGAGGTGTCGTACGAGGTCTCGTCGATACTGAGGCTTGTGAGAGAGAACTCGAAGAAGCGAGATTAGACTGAGGCGTTGAAGTAGGGACGTCTGAGCCGAGGACAGCAAAAGGATTAGATACAGGAGTGATTATGGGAGAGGTAACCACAGAGGTGGGTGTAGAAGATGGGATACCAGAAGTGGGGGGACGTTTTGAAACACGGGAATAAGAAACACGTGGGAGTCTCCCTTGGAGGCGGAGATGAGAAACTGCCATGGCATAAGGGAGACCTTCTGTCTCTTTGAGGTAACGGATTTCCCGCTCGTTTAAATAGACCTGACAACGGCGAGAGTACGAAGGGTGAGCCTCATGACAGTTAAGGCAAGAGGGAGATCGATTGCAAGACGTATTAGAATGGTCATCGGCACCACAGACTGGGCATTCGGCGATAGATCTGCAATATTTCGCTGGATGGCCAAATCGCCAGCAATTTCTACACTGTTGTGGTGTAGGGATCACCTTTCGAACTTGTAACCGATGTCCTGCTATATAAACTGAGGATGGGAGTTCTCGGCTGTCAAAAGTTAAACGAGCCACATTGCTAGGGTATCGTCTCCGCCCACGGGCAGGAAGAACGTAAGTGTCTACCTTGAGGATTGGGAGATCTTGGAGTTCCAGCTGTTCTAGAATGTCAGTGCCACATGTCTGGAAATTTTGTTGAACTATGGTATGGGGCAGAATGACGGTACCACTACAAGAATTGAGGGAATGATGTTTTTCAAGAGTGACAGGAACAGTATCGATATGGGAAAGACGAGAGAGCTCATGAGCCTGGGTAGCATTCTGTACGGTAATGATGCGCGTACCGCTCTTAAGAGCATGAAAAGAAATATCTTTACCAACATGGCGTAGGAGTGCCTTGCCAATACTATGGTCAGAAAGATAGGCAGTAGAGGAAGTTGGTCGTAAAGTGAAGAATTTAGTCCACTGTTCAGTCTGAAACTGAGCGTGGAAAGGTAGTGAAGGACGTGTTGATCGTTTCTGAGAAGAACGAGAAGGTGGAGAAGTATCATCAGCAGGTAATTGTCGTTGACGTTTAGGCGTGGGACCAGAGTTGGTCCGACGTGGAACGGGTCGGCGATTTGAAAATTGCCGCACCGTAGAGGGAGAGGCCGGAAGCATAGTCAGAGGAGAGCGAAGGTCCGATAAATCGAAGGAGTCAGTCGAGGCCTCAGTACCTGAAGCGGGTGAGGAAACAGCACCGGCAATAGGTACAGAGGCATGAGGAATGTCTGAAGAGTGATCCAAACACGAGGCGGGGTCAGAACGGGGTGCGGCATCAAGAAGGGGCCCGGGGGTACCAGGTTCATGGACTAGGGCTGCCATGGTTAGGTTACTTTCTTTTTGTTTTTAAGAAAAAGAAAAAAAATAAGAATAAAAAAAGGGGGACCGGGGAGGGATAGTTCCTAGGAGGAATGAAAGGGCCAGAAATCTCCCTCCGCGCCCAAGAGGACCTCAGCACCGCAAGTAGCGCAGATGCAGCATGGAACCCATGCCATACCCATCATGCTAGTAAACTAACAATCCGGGATAGCAACCTCACATCTGCCGAGCTACCTCGGTGGACAAAAGAGGGCGGCCGGATATCCGCCACAAAGCATACCTCCTTCGGCCACCACCCCCGGAATCCGAAAGGTGGCTTCCGGGGATACACTCGTCGCCCGAAAGACACCCAAAGCTACTCCGGGATACCGGAGAAGGATCGGGACATCCCCAGGCGATCCAGATTCCACGGCAAACTACGCCACCGCTAAGAACCTCAACGGAATGGGATGGACCCCGGTATCCTTTCCCCTACCTAGGAACTAGCGCGCCTGTGGGAGAAATCCCAAAGGACAAAAAGAGGAAGGGCAAAAGGGAGGGGTGGGGAGGAGGAGGAGGAAAGGAAAAAGGGGAGGATGGGATAGGGGAGGGGAGATTGGGGGGTAATTAGGTTCGGTCTGAGGAAGAAGACAGACAGGTCTAATTCCTCAGACCAAGAGCCTCTTCACCACGCCAAGGAGCCCCCCTTGAAGAGGGATGAGCTGATAGATCAACTTCAACAGCAAGAGGCCAGACCTGAGGAAACTGGTTCAGGAGGGGAGAGAAATTGAAGTTGCCTACTACAAAGATTAAGGAAATCTGTGCAAAGTGGCTTGAAGTGCAAACCTTCATGGATGAAAATCACCCTCACACAGCTATTGCAAGCCGTGTTGGCAACCTGTACACTGACAATGTTGTGAAACACTTTAGGGAAGTCATAAAGGAACGAGAGGTACAGGCCACTATGGACAGATATGTTGTGCGAAAGAAGTCCAGTGACTCTGAAGCTGGTCCTAGTGGCATTAAAAGAAGAAGGGAAGTAACCCCAGAAAAGGACTCGACACCTCAAGTCTTAATGGAAGGGGATTCCCCTTCTAAACACTAACTCTCTCTCCCCTCCTCCCATCCCATCAATCATCACCAGATCTTCAATAAAAGTAAGTCATGTAATTGTGCATGCCTTTTTCAGTTTGTGTGTATTAAAACTAACATTTCATGTGGCTTAAGTATTAGTTTATTCTACCTGCAGTGATACAATCTGTGCCTAGCCCATTAAACTTTTCTCCTCTGTCCCCATTTATTTGCTCTACATATATTCTATGTTTTATCTGTGAATATTCACCAATGTGCATTACATTTTGCTATTTTGTATACCCAAGTCATTGAGTGCATTTTTGGGAACCTGCTTATTTACCATTAATTACAAAAATTACTTGTGAACTTCATTAATTTTGACCTTGAGATTGTGTAATTTTTTTGCTTTGCCAGTGTACACCCTGCTAACACCAGTGTACACCCTGCTAACACCAGTGTACACCCTGCTAACACCAGTGTACACCCAGCTAACACCAGTGTACACCCTGCTAACACCAGTGTACACCCTGCTAACACCAGTGTACACCCTGCTAACACCAGTGTACACCCTGCTAACACCAGTTAACCTTTGCCATATTCTTGAATTTAATAATTTGCATTTTTATTAATTTTATTTTGTGTGCAATATAGCATTTCTTGATACAGTGTATTTTTTTTTCTGTGATTTTTGGCACTATCCCATACTCTGATATCTTTGCTGTGCCAACTTCCCTTTGTGCAAGTGAATTACTTTTTCTTTGCATTCAAATTTGCAACTGCCAGCACCTGCAATATTTTTAAACTCTGCTTGCAGCACAGTTTAGTGTTGTGTAGTACCTGATTTATTTTAATTTTTGTGCAATTTTTGCTACCAGTGTTTACAGTTCAACTCCTTTTCATAAATTTTCTTGCCAGACTCCTGGTGAAATTATTGACCACCTTTAGCTTCATTTTGTGCACTTCCCTGTAGTTCATTCACTTGCATACATCTCTTATTTTGTGTTTCAGAGTGTACCACTATTTCTTTTATTTGTTGTTTTGCTCAAATTATTTCCATCACTAAGCAGTTTACCTAGTACAGTGGTGCTGAGTTCTCTCTGACTCTGTGTTGAATTGTAGCCAGTGCATACCATTTCTTGCTGACCTGTTTACCCTCTTCGTGACCTACTTGCATTTGAACAATTGACGTCATGACTAAGACACGCAGTGGCCGTACCGTTAGTTCAGATTCTGCTGGTGCTAACAATGGTGCCTCAGCCAGCGTGAACACGCGGCAGGGCATCGAAGCCCCTGTGACAGTTGGTCAACTTGTGGCTCAAGCCTCGACCACCAGTGGGCCGGCTCATCGTCCATACCCGACCCTTATTTTTGACGGTCATTCAAATAGGTTAGAGCCATGGCTGCAGTCAGTCGAGACGACTGTTAAGGCCCTATTTGATAGTCCCACGGACGCACAGTACATTCGTGCTGCTGTTGCAGCAGTGGATCTCACCCAGGATGATATAGGTGCCTTTGTGCAGCTCAATCGCGTTTGTAAGATTCAGTCTTGGGATGAGCTTAAGGAGGAATTTAGGCATTATTTTCGGCGTAGTCGCCAACGCCATTACATTGACATCGTTACCAGCGTCTTGGCCGAATGTCAATACTGGCACGAAAGCCCCCTGGCTTGCATTTGCCCGTTTGAGCAAGCCGCCAAAGACTTTACTGATGCCATCAGCTCCACTAATTGGGTGAATGGTGACGACTGTATTAAAGCTCAAGACATCATCCCCATGCTGGCTGTAGGCATCATGCGGAGGGATGCCCCCCCTAACCTCCGAGGTGCCATTGATGCGCTAGGACTCGGCCCTCAGCACGACGTCCTGGGTGCATATGATGCCATTGACGCGATCAAGCCGCCTGCCGAGCAAGGCAAGGTTTGTCGGTTTGCGGATGATCCTATACCCATCCTTCTGGCGCCGTCCACAGTGACCCCGCAGTTGCAGCCAGAAGTCACTTTTGCCGCTGCTGTCAGACAGCCAGCCCACAAAGTTTCTAACCCCAGTCTCACTACCACTCGCCTAAGTAAAAATATTGACCACAGTAACAACAGTCAGTCTCATACAAAAAAGCAGTCATCGACTTCCTGGACCAAGGCGAAACGTCGCCAGCAGACACCACCCCCAACCTAACCTGCTAAGCATGTAAGTGACTTGTTTCAACTGTGGCAAACGAGGGCACTACCGATCGGAGTGTTACAAACCTAAGTCTCCGCAAAGTAACCGTCACAGTCCCCACGCTCAGTATCACAGTAACCATAACCGTCCCCACGCTCAGTATCAAGGTAACCATCACCGTCCCCATGCTCAGCCTCGCGAGGGAGTCTGTATGTACCACAATACTTCCAGTCATACCTCCCATGAGTGTAACAAGCTGCGAAGTATGCTGTCAGCTGAGTGGAGCAAGCAGTCGGCGTGCAATGCACGTGCTAGTAGAAGCCCTTCCGCTAGTTCGGGGGAAGAGGCGCGTCCGCGAAACCAGTGAAAGACATAGTAACCCTGTCGGAGTCGCTGTATTCCATCCCTGTCTGCAATGCGTTCGCCACCCTGGGCAGTGATACGCTTGCCGACAGTGAGGAAACAGAGTGTCTTGATGTTGTTGCCAAGACTCGTACCGTACCTTCCAGGTCGAGCCTCGTCAACAAGCATCAAGCCTCAAGCAGCTGTGACTCCGGGGATTTCGTCGGCCTGTCATGCCTTCATGTTCGGTATGACAACCCGTGTGGACCGCTCATCGAGTCCACTGTCCACCATAAGCCTGTCCAGCTTTACCTAGATACATGTTCGGTGGTTAACATTGTCTGCTCCACTCTTTTCCGAGACATTGGCCTTCACGTGGCCATGTTGACAGAGCCGTCTGTCATTCAGACCTTGAGAGGAGTCTCAGGTAATCCGCTGATGGTTCGTGGTCGTACAACGTTAGAATTTGCGGTCCAGGGTCACAAGCTGTCCGCAAAATTCTTAGTCGTAGATAGTATTGTTTTCCCTGGTGACCTGCTCATAGGGTTCAAAACCATGGCAGACCTTAGGATCCGCTTAGATCCAGCTGAGTGGAAAGCAGAATTCAACGGAGTGGATGTGCCCTTCTGGGGCGTGCGCTTAGGATCCACTACGTGCTACTCTGTCTCAGAGTATGCACAGTGCCTGGAATCGTTGGAAACCGGTGGTTTCCATAGCACATTCTCCCCGGGGTCGGTCTCTTGTCCTGATCGACCTCGTAGTAGAGCTCGTTGCCCGTCACCTCCTGGCCATCAGCGCTTAGTTACCAGTGAAACCCAGTCTGGGGACGCCCAGTCTAACCTTCACTCTAACTCTGACGCTGTTGTAGAGAACAGCAGTTGTCAAGCCGCAGTATCCCTGTCGGCAGGCGACTGTCTGACTCGTGTCATGGCATCAGCGAGCAGAGTTACTGCTTGTACAAAGTATGACGTCACTTTGTCAGCTAACTCGCTCACTCCTGTTATGGTGTACGTGAGCAGAGCTTTTGAAGGAGACCATGTGCTGGTTGACAACGACACGTGCCGAGTCAAGGGCCTCTCCCTTGAACCATCCTTGCACACAGTGCAACGTGGTAAGTTGCAAGTCCTTGTTGTCAACATGCACAGTCGAGAATTTCCCCTGCGGAAGAATACCTCACTTGTCGACCTTGTCAGATTCCCTCTCCCGGTGAGAGTGGAGGGTGAAGCCCCAGCTGACTTCCTCGTGAGTGCAGTTCTCCCAGGCGAGTCTGCTGCTGACTCTTCCAACACCTGGCCAGTGCAGGAAGATGATCTAGCTTTGACAGACTATCCTGAAGAGGTCCCAAAACTTCTCCAGGTTCTCAATCGTGCACGTTCTGCAGTCGCACTAGATGGTGAGTCGATGGGTTTGACCCCACTGATCTCTCACCGTATTCCACTTGACAAAGGTACTAAACCCATTTATGTACCTGCGTATCGCCTGCCACATGCGCAAAGAGTCTTCGCCGAAGAACTCATTACACGGATGCTCCGTGATGGAGTTATTGAGGAGTCCACTTCCCCGTGGAATGCTCCCCTTATTCTGGTCCCCAAGAAAGACGGAACCTGGTGCCCTGTTATCGATTACAGGAAACTGAATGCATGTACAATCCCAGACCACTTTCCGTTGCCAGTTCTGAACGACCTGTTGCAGAACATCGGCGATAATAAGGTCTTTTCAACTCTTGATCTTCTTCAAGGGTTCTGGCAGATCCCCCTCGATGATGAGAGCAAAGAGTTGACAGCTTTCTCTACGCCAACTGGTCATTACCAGTTCAGGAGGATGCCCTTCGGCTTGCGCGGAAGCCCAATCACATTTAGTCGTTTGATGACGACAATTTTCCGTACCCTCCTAGGTGGCACGCTCATGGTCTACCTAGATGATCTCATAGTCATGTAGCAAGATGTCCCGGCACATCTCAAGAAACTTGACAGGGTATTGGACAGGCTAGCTCAGGCAAATCTTAAGGTAAAGCTCTCCAAATGTCATTTCCTCAGGAAGGAAATAAAATTTCTGGGTCACGTAGTGACTCAGAATGGCATAAAGACGGACGAGTCTAAAATCTCAGCCGTGCAGAAATTCCCCAGACCCATGATGGCGGATGCAGTCCGGTCCTTCATAGGCCTGGCGGGTTTCTACCGCACCTTTATCGCAGGTTTCTCCACCATTGCTGCACCCCTGACACGCTTACTCAAGAAGGATGCCCCTTTTGAGTGGACGTGTGATCAGGAACGAGCTTTTGTCACTCTTAAGAACAAGTTAACATCAGCCCCAACCCTTAGATTCCCTGATTTCACCAAGGCATTTACCTTGACGACTGATGCCAGCAAAGTTGGCATCGGTGCAGTCTTGTCACAGGAATCTAATGGTAAGCAACAGCCTATTGCCTATGCTAGCCGTGTCCTTACTAAAGCGGAAGTCAATTATTCAGTGACAGAGCTAGAAGCTTTAGCCATTGTATGGGCCTTGAGTCATTTTCGGGATATCATCTATCATTATCCTATCAAGATTTATACAGATCATCTACCCTTATTGGCCCTTTTTGCGAATAAGAACCTCTCGGGAAAGCATGCTCGGTGGTCGCTCACGTTCAATGACTACAACCCTGAAATTTGCTATGTCCCAGGTAAGCAAAATGTTGTAGCTGATGCCCTGTCGAGGCATATAGCATTCGTGAGTGTCGGCAATTCGTTCTCTGTTGAGGATCTCGAGAGAGCCCAACGACAGGACCCTGTGTGGTCTCCAGTCCTTCGTTTCCTGACCAAGGAGGACGTTGACTTACAGGTCAAGTCTCCCGTTCCACTGAAGGATTTGGTGGTCAACCAAGGAGTACTGTGCCGTGTTGCACAGCTGGTGGACCCCGGCAGAACCATATACCAACTGGTGATACCAGAGTCCATGATACCAGCTACTCTTAGGTTGATCCACGATGTCCCAGGTGTAGCGCACCCCGGGAAGGACCGCAGTATCAAACAGGCACGAATGAAATATTTCTGGCCTAAGATGGCAGCGGACATTGCCAAGCATGTACACTAGTGTGTTTGCCTACAGCACAAGGGTACCATTACAGGTCCTAACCCCATTCTAAAGTATCCCATTACAAAGGAGCCCTGGGAGAGAACTTCTGTCGACCTGTTGACGAACTTCTCGACCTCGGAGAAGGGAAATAAGCACCTGCTTGTAATGGTAGATAACTTGACGCGGTACAGTGAATTAGTACCCATTCCTGATAAAACCGCCGAAATGGTCGCTAGTGCTTTCCATGAGCATGTTGTTCTTCGTCATACTTGCCCACGTGTCCTTCTGTCAGACAATGGGTCTGAGTTTATAAATGGCATAATGCAGGATCTTTGCTCCAGATTCAACATTCATCAAGCGCCAGTAGCTCCACGCCACCCTGCGAGTAATGGTCTTGCTGAACGTACAAATCGCAAAGGCCTGGAGGTGCTCAGAGTAACCGTTAACCCAAGTTGTACTACATGGGATGAGGCTATCCCAGATGTTCAGTGTACATTAAATTCCTCCCTCAACAGCTCGATCGGTGAGACACCTCATTTTGCTTTGTATGGCTATGACAAGCGCTTACCATATGAAATTCTGTTTGCTCCACCTAGACCTACTTACGATACTGATAACCCCAGTGTAGTAAAGATGAGGACAACGCAGCTTGTCTTCCAGCGGGTACGAGAGAACCTTATGAAAGCTACTGATAGGTTCACGTCTGAGCGCAATGCCCGCGCCAAGGAAAGCAAAGTGGAACCAGGTTGCAAAGTTATGTTGCTCAACCCAGCGCAGACCCCAGGTATGCACAAACTTGTCCCAAAATTCGTGGGTCTTTACCGTGTCCTATGACAGCTCCGTGGCAATAAGTTCGAGGTTAGGGAGATTGCTACGGGAACTATTAAGGAAGCCCACCTTGATCACATGAAGTATGTGGATCATGTGCAGGCCGAAGCAGAGCTGGAGTCGCGTGCGTTGCAACGCCACAATCAGACCAATGCTAGGGACAACCCGTCTATCCCTTCTCCCACTACTACTGGTAAGGAAGACGGCCCAGTAAGGCTCCATACTTATGGCCTGCGACCCAGGACAACAGTACATTTCTGTGACATTGACGTACCTACTGACTTGTCTGACTCCTACGCTAGTTATGCTAATTGTTTGCTTGCAGAAATGGGTATAAATGCACACACATTGTATAGCTAGTCGATAATGGAGTCAGGGTGGACAACATCATGTAATTATGTAGATACTTTTAGAAGGGTACCCAGAGTGTAATGAATTCCATGGATATAGTATTATTGTAGTTATGTGCACCCAGTGTTTTTATAAAAAAAAAAAAGCCTGTATTACGGTCAGGGCAGTGCTACCCTCTGAGTCACATGTCACACCTTAGGAAATGCTACTGTCAGTCATTGTTTGCAGATGTGAGGGTGCAACAACGTTAGTAGACGAGTGGTCAACTGATGTTCAGCCCTGTGGACAACCTGTATATAGAAGATTTTAGTTCCAGTGCTGACGTCTCCGGACACTCTCCCCAATGAATCAGCGCCGGCAAACCAGTTTTCTCTTCCCCTGGATGGGAGTTTTTTTTTTTTTTTGCCTGTTGCATTTTTATGTCCAATTTTGATTTACAAGTGAGCGAAAGCCAGTCCCTCTCTGGGGTAGCTAGTGTAATTCCTTTATACCTACGGGCCCACCAGTATTGTCGCATCGGGACGACGCGAGGTGCGTGGCCGAGCAAATGTAGACAGCCTGTACTGTCAGAACACACAGCCTAGCCGTCTGTTCTGACTAGTTCATATTTCGCAGCATTTTAGGTGCTGCCCTCTGTAGGCTCACCCAGGTCAGTGGGAGGCTCAGCCCATCCGCCCTCACTCCTAGGCCGACCAACTTGAGAGACACAAGTGCTTCCCCTCCACGGACTGGCTCGCGGTCACTCCCTCACACTGCCCGTTGTGTACTCACTCCTATCCAATTAAAGCCAAACTAGTCCACGGCCGTATCATTGCTACCTACGCTACCTTCATCGGCACCAAACAGCTGTTCAACAGCAAGAACAGCAATAACAGTGGGTGTACTCCCTGTGAAAAAAATCTGAGACTCAGTGGTGCATTGTGGGAATGCCATCTTGGTAGTCCATTTTCACCATGCCTCGTGGTAAGAAGTACCTCACTCCTCGGCAGATTGGAGGTCTTTTGTTCCCAAGTGATAGCTCTAACAGCGATGGAAGTGTCAGTGAAAGTGAATTCCATGGCTTTCAACAGGTGTGCCTAGGATAACGTAATTAGTGATGAAAACCCAGATGGCCCACGACCTTCCACCTCTGGTGCTGGGTCAGCTCGTTCACATTCACCTGTACCAGGATGAAAGAGGAAACTATCTGCCCATGTACAAGACACAGATGTGAGCAGTGAAAGTGATAGTGATAGTGATTTCAAAGTATTGAAAACAGTTCTAGTTGCGACAGTGAGGGTGAATATTCCCCAGTGAAGCGACAGAAGCATGGGGTCTGGTATTGTGTCATATGCTGTTCCAAGGGGAAGGAGTAAATCTCGGAGCACACCCCATAGCCCTACACCATGACCTGATAGCGAAGATGACGATATTGTTACGATGGGTGTGAATGATGTGAGTGAGGCAGCAGGTGGTGGTGGTGATAGTGATGGTGGCATGAGTCATGTGGCACCAGCAGCGGGTCACGCTACTACTGACGCTGCTGACTCTGCACAACTACAACCAGCCTCACCCAACCCCACACTCTCACAACAACCACAACCTGCACAACCACAACCACGTTTCAATATCCAGTACCCACCAGCAGCACGCATCTGGGATTGGCAGCAAGGTGACGAGTTTGTTCCCAGTCCCCATGACTTTGATGAAACACAAAGTGGAATACGGCCATCATGTACACTTGGGAACAATGCTACTGAACTGGAATGCTTTCAGTTATTCTTCAGTGAACCCCTGATGGACATTATTGTCAGGGAAACCAACATATACTATGAGTACACCATGGCAAATGCAATTCTCTCACCAAGATCACAGCTACACCAGTGGAAGGACACAACTGTGGCAGAGATGTACCTGTTCTTTGCCACAATAATGCTTATGCCACATGTGTATAAGCACACTGTCACCACATACTGGTCAACAGAATGCCTGATTTCAACCCCAGGTTTTAGTGACATTAGAGGAGTAAATCGTTTTTTGATACTATTACGCATGTTACACTTTTCAGACAAAACAAGGCCTGACAGAAGTGACAGGTTATATAAGATCAGAAATGTGTTTATGTACCTGAAACAAAAGTGTTGCATGTATTTTTATCCCTTCAGGAAGCTTGTTATTGATGAGTCTTTGATTTTATTCAGAGGAAGACTCTCATTCAAGCAGTACATACCAAGCATGAGAAAATGCTTTGGTATAAACTTATTTGTACTGTGTGATTGGAAAAGTGGTCTCGTTATGGATATCATTGTGTACACTGGCAGTAACACATTGAGAGATACCAGGAAGTTACTGGGTATCTCTGGTGATGTGGTTCGAACAATGATGGAACCATATCTTGGTAAGGGGCATATATTATTTACTGATAACTGGTACACAACCCCCATACTCAGTGATTTCTTGCAAGTGAACATGACAGACGTGTGTGGCACAGTGCGTGGTAATCGTAAGCATATGCCAAGGTTAGACGCTGGCACTCACAGAGGAGAGGTGCAGGCCTTTGCTGCCAATGACATCATGGCATTTCGGTGGCATGACAAACGTGATGTCACATTGTTGACATCAGTTCACCAAAATGAAATGGCACACACTGGCAGGCACAACAGAGAGACCAATGAACCCATTCTAAAACCTGCAGCTGTCATGGACTACAACCTCAATATGCGCTTAGTGGACAAATGTGACACGCAGATTGGGTTTGCTGATTGTGTACACAAGAGTTATGAGTGGTATATTAAACTTTTTTCCATCTTGATATTTCCATGCTAAATGCTTATAACATATACAAGTTGGGGACCAATAACAAACCAAAGTATGGTGAATTTTGTTTGTCAGTCATCAGACAAATAATCGTCAAGTACCAAGGAGCAACACCTGCAATAGACCAGCGCCCATGAAATTACCAACACATGCCATCTCATTTGAGGCCTGGTGATCACTACCCCATATAACTGCCTCCTACTGCTTTCAAGAAAAGTGCTCAGAAGAGGTGGTTTGTATGTGGACATACCACAAAATGCCCACAAACACGCAGAGACACTCGTTTTATGTGTGAGGAGTGTCAAGTACCACTCTGCATATACCTATGTTTCAAAGAGTTCCACAAGCTGCAGCAGTTCTAGGAGTGTTCAGTGACTGTACATATGTATATATATTATGGAACAATAGTAATAAACAATGTTTTGTATTTTTGTTTGTGTAAACAAGTTTTATACACAATCGAATAGTGATAATGTTCGTTCAGTTACTGTGTTGTAAACAATGAGTGTATATTTGAACAATTCACCTTACTTTGGTCTCACAGGCCATATAAGTTACTTAGAAAAGAAAATTATTGGAAAATACAAGAAACCTTCTAATTGAAGTAAATAAAAGAATACCGGGTGGGCGGCATTTGCCTGCTTTGCCTCTACATCTTTGCCATATGCCGCTCATTTTCTGCCAACTTTGCTGCGACTCTATATCTCATAGTTAGGTAAGTACTGATGGCCAAAAATTTCCCTACAAAGAAAACAATGAGATATTTTTAAATGGCTTAAAACACTCAGGCTTCAAAATAATCCTAACATTTTGGTCCTAAGAAAAGTCCAAACGTATATATACGTTCTCTCGCATAGCACCCCATATGTATACGTTTCATTTGTTATTTATTCAACATTGGCACGATAGGCCTGAGTCGTCTAGACATAAGAGAATGGGTATGTGCCATGTGAAAACAATTGGGGGTGCCTGGGTACCACCTGCTCTTTTTTCCTATAAAAAAAAACCATTGGTTTTTTTTTCTCAAAATATTCGAGGTGCTGCGCAAGTGAACATATATATACGTTTGGACCGTTTAAAAGTTAGCTTCACCAATATGAGCACTAGTTTTAGGCATTTTTTCCTGTTTACCTGGTTGTTAGTCGACTGGTGTGGGTCGCACCCTGGGGGACAAGATTAAGGGCCCTAATGGAGACAACTTAGACAGTCCTCGATGACTCAATGGCTTTCTTGGGTTATCCTGAGTGGTTAACCCCTTTGGGGTTAATTGTTTCTTGGTAATTGTTTCTTGTTAAGCCACACCAACAACAGTCTCTCCACATCTTCGAGTAGTACAGCTGACGGTGGTGCAGCAACAGCTGACGGTGGTGCAGCAGCAGCTGACCATGGTACGATAGTATTTCTCACCCTTTTTACCACAGGGTTGGCACTAGAAGCTTTCTTTGGGCCCATGGTGGCTTATTTAGCAGTTACAAGCACTATAAACAATGGAATAATACAAAATGTATCGAATGTATGCATGAAACTGGCCACCCTGGCTTCTAAACAATGACGGCAGGGCAGCTGAGGTGCTCAGGCTGGATGGACAGGTTCAGAACAAATTACGTTGGGCAAGTTTTTTATCGTTAGGCGGGCCAAAATTTTTATGATCAAACACTTCGTTAGGCGGATTTAACGTTATGCGATGCATTCATTAGCCGAGGGTCCACTGTAATGACATTGGAATAAGTAATATTCGGAATAAGCAACGTTTTTTTCATCAAAATATTGGCTCAGTGAAAGTCATTGAACTCAGTACGAGTCATTCATCCGGGACGTGCGTGTCTGCATGGCCTGAGTGGCCCTGACACTCCATGTACAGCCAGTGTGCCATTGTTTACCAGCCAGTGAGAATGATGCTACGTGTTCGTATGATACATTTTGTATTCCATTCTTTTTAGTAATTGTAAGCCACCAAGAGCCCAAAGAAAGCTTCTAGTGCCAGCCAGCCCTTTGGTAACGGGCTAAGAGAGAGGGGAGAATGTGCCTTTTTCAGTGATTCTGCAATATGTATGATACTAAAGCAGCATGAGCTGATAAAGGCTATAGTGATATCCAGCAATAAAGTGTAGCATTAACCCTTTCAGGGTCAGCAGGCCCTCTCCTAAACTTGTCCTCAGGGTCAAAAAAAAAAAAAAAAAATCTTATGAAATGATAGAGAATCTTTTCCCAATCACAATGACAGCAAAAGTATGAAATTTGATGTAAAACATATGGAATTATGCTCTCGCAAAGTTAGCGGTCTCAACAATGTTTACGCATCAGCGATTTCATCCACTTTGAGCCCTATTTTCGGCCAATTCCAGTGTACTAGTCGACAAAAATCGTAACTATTTCGCTTGAATTCAATTTTTTCTATCGAACGAGTACAAGAAACCACCCATTTACCGATTTCAACTATGCAATACAGCGGTCAGAATTTAGCAATTTTGCGAATTTCACACAAATTTCAAAAGATGCCAATTTCCAAATAGGGTCCAGAATAAACAAGAAAGACATTCCTGGCACTAGAATAACATTTCCTCTGTTCATTAGTCATGTCCCAACACCTCTTACATTCTTTTGCTTTCCACATTGAATTTTTATTCTCACAAAAATATAAAAGATTTACTGTTATGCAGACTACTGCATTGGTGTAGAAATGGTATAAATATTATAAGTGCACTTGTGAAAGAATATTACTCACCAGTTGACGTGTATTGGACGCATAGCATGATTTGTTTACTTTTGAACTTCGGTAAAAATCAAACATTTCTGCTACTTTGAGCTGCAATTTCAAGGTACGCCAACATGCCGACGCGGCAGGTTGTGTAGCGGGCTAGCTGCGGGATTTTCAAGGATAGCTCCTGGTCAAAGAGGCTGACCAGGTCCCTACTTAACAGAACTCAGTGTGAATGCTTTGAGAAGATACCAGAGCAGCGAACGGACTTCCCAGTGCATCGTTTCAGCGTAAATAGTTGAAGTGTTGTGCAGAAGGTTTGGTGTTGTTGAGTCAGGACCAGTCAGCGCCTCCCCCCCTCTCCGCTGGGGGGGAGGGGGAGGGCGTGTGTAGTAAACAGTGACCCTCTCATAACGCCTCGCCCCTGCCCGTCTCCCCCGCCTCACCCACCCAACTCCCAGCGCCACCCCATCTATAGAGGGTACTTCTCCCCTAACCCACGATGTCAGCGATGGCACTGCAGGGAGTGCCGGGCTCACAGGAACTTCCACTACAGGGACAGCATCGTGGAGTTCGACCGCGAGGCAGCTGTCAGGTGTGCCACAGGCAGTGTGTACTCAGTTCCTCAAGCTTCAACATCCGTGCACACGAGGGCCTGGGATCTTCAGTCAACTTGGCGTCCACCAGGACGTTGCCATGTCCCTAGGACAGCTCTCCATCGGGCTGCTAACGGAGCCACTGGCTTCTTGGACCTCTTGGGGAGGGTCGATGGTGCTCGTGCAAGCAGCAGATCCCGGGGCAACTTGCTGCTGTTTGCAATGGCTGTCTGCCGAGGAGAGACAGGCACCTAGCAACATCTGTTGTTGGGGCAATGGATGAATTCCCTGCTATGTTTGTTAACTGCTCATTACTCTGTAATTTGTCTATGATTGTAATCATGTGATAACGTGTTTATCATTCATTACCTTTGAAACTTGTCATGATTTTGACCAGCTCTACCTGGAGCTCATTACCTTTGTAAATTCTCATGATTAATGTGTTTATGATTCATTACCTTTGCAATTATTCATGAGTGTGACCAGCTCTACCTGGAGCTCATTACCTTTGTAACTTGGTCATGATTATGACCAGATCTAGTTCATTACCTTTGTAACTTGCTCAGCTATCAAAACTTTGGAGTCCAGTCCCTGGACCAATTATGTACCTCTGTAATCTTTTGACTACCGCCCACAGGATGGGTATGGGGTGCATAATAAACATATTAAACTAACGTGCAACTTTTGGGTATCTTTATTGAGGAAACGTTTCGCCAGACAGTGGTTTCATCAGTCCATACAAAGGAGAATCTTGAAGAACAGGAGGAGAGTGAGGTAATCAATCCCTCAACCTTGAGTCGATGTGGTCAGTCCATCAATCTTGAATAGAAAATGGCATATGTGCGGAGAAGGAGCTTATAAACCGTAGGCAGGAGAGGTGCAGCAGTTGTAGGTGGTGTCACATTTGTTCAATGTGGAAGTAAGTCATGCCCAAGGGTTAGGCAAGCGAAGAATTCCCAAGTATTAAGATCCCAAGAAGTTGCAGTGTCTGACAGGATTGTAGCTGAATGGTTCAGAGAACCGACACATTGATAAATTAGGCACATGTGTCTAATTTATCAACATCGACTCAAGGTTGAGGGACTGATTACCTCATTCTCCTCCTGTTCCTCAAGATTCTCCTTTGTATGGACTGATGAAGCCACTGTATGGTGAAACGTTTTCTCAATAAAGAGTACTGACTTTAGGTGCCCGTTCAGTGCCTTCTTGAAGACAGCCAGGGGTCTATTGGTAATCCCCCTTATGTATGCTGGGAGGCAATTGAACAATCTTGGGCCCGGGACACTTATTGTGTTATCTCTCAGTGTACTCGTGGCACCCCTGGTTTTCATTGGCGGAATGTTGCATCTCCTGCCAAGTCTTTTGCTTTCATATGGAGTGATTTTCATGTGCAGGTTTAGTACCAATCCCTCCAGGACCTTTCAAGTGTATATTATCATGTATCTCGCCTGTGTTTGAGGGAATACAGATCAAGGACCTTCAACCGTTCCCAGTAGTTTAGGTGCCTTATCGCACTTATGTGTGCCGTGAAAGTTCTCTGTACACTCTCCAGGTCTGCAATGTCGCCAGCCTTGAAGGGGGCTGTTAGTGTACAGCAGTATTCCAGCCTAGAGAGCACAAGCAATTTGAAGAGAATCATCATGGGCTTGGTGTCCCTGGTTTTGAAGGTTCTCATTATCCATCCTATCATTTTCCTAGCAGATGAGGTAGATACATTGTTGTGGTCTTTGAAGGTGAGATCCTCTGACATTATCACTCCCAGGTCCTTCACATTACTTTTCCACTCTATTGTATGGTTAGAATTTGTGGTATACCCTGACACATTTTTAATTTCTTCAAGTTTTCCATATCTGAGTAGTTGAAATTTCTCCTCATTGAACTTCATATTGTTTTGAGTGACCCATTCAAAGATTTAGTTGAAGTCCACTTGGAGTCTCACGGTGTCTTCGATGGAGGTCACTGCCATGATGATCCGAGTGTCATCCGTAAAGGAAGACAGAGCTATGGCTTACATCTCTATGTCAGAAATGAGGATGAGGAATAGAATGGGAGTGAGTACTGTGCCTTGTGGAACAGAGCTTTTTACCGTGGCTGCTTGGGACTTTGTTTACTATTACTCTTTGTGTTCTATTTGTCAGGAAACTGTAGATCCATCTACCAACTTTTCCCGTTATTCCTTTATCCCACATTTTGTGTGCTATTACACCATGGTCACACTTGTCGAAAGCTTTTGCAAAGTCTGTGTATACTACAACTGTAGTATTTTGTTTATCCTCTACAGCATCCAGGACCTTATCATAGTGGTCCAGTAGCTGGGACAGGCAGGAGTGACCTGTTCTAAACCCATGTTGCCCTGGGTTGTGTAATTGATGGGTATCTAGGTGGTTGGCTATCTTGCTTCTTAGAATCCTCTCAAAGATTTTTATGATATGGGATGTTAGTGCTATTGGTCTGTAGTTCTTTGCAATTGCTTTACTGCCACCTTTGTGGAGTGGGGCTATGTCTGTTGTTTTTAGTGTGTGTGGGATGACCCCTGTGTCCATGCTCCCTCTCCATAAAATGCTGAAGGCACACAATAGGGGCTTCTTGGAATTCTTGATGAACACTGAGTTCCACGAGTCTGGGCCTGGGGCAGAGTGCATGGGTATGTCATTAATTGCCTCTTCAAAGTCTTGTGGAGTTAGAATATCCGAGATTTTTGGGATGACCAAATTTTGGGTTTCATTCATAGAGAATTCATTTGGATTGTCAACCCTTAGAGTGGGCAGTGGCTCGCTAAACACTGAGTCATATTGGGACTTCAGTATCTCACTCATTTTTTGGTTATCATCTGTGTATGTCCTATCCTGCCTAAGCAGGGGATGTTGTTTTTTCCTTGGATTTGGCATAAGAGGAGAAGTATTTTTTTTTTTTAATTTTCTTTATGGCTTTTAGTTCTTCCTGTGATTCTTGTCTCCGATAAGATTCCTTCAGCTGAAGTTCGATATTTGCAATTTCATTAACTAGTGCCTCCCTTCATATTTCAGATATATTACCCCACTCAGCAGCTCTGTGACTCTCTGCCTTCGTCTGTATAGGGAACGTCTCTCTCTTTCTAGTTTACATCTTCACTTTCTTTTTCTTAATAGAATGTGTCTTGAGCAGATCTCAAGAACCACAGAATTCATTTTTTCAAGGCAAATGTGTTTGGATCCGTTTTGTTTAGGATAGTCTCCCAACTTGTTTCATTTAGGACATGGTTTACTTGATCCCATTGTATGTTTTTGTTAATGAAATTGAATTTCATGAAGAGACCTTCATGACTGCTCACATTTTGCTGATCAGGAGCCCTGTGCATACATGTCTGTACCTTTATTATGTTGTGATCTGAGTGAATTGTCTTTGATACAGTTATATTACACATCAGATCATCATTGTTAGTGAAGATGAGGTCCAGTGTATTTTCTAGTCTCGTAGGCTCTACTATTTGCTGGTTTAAGGTGAATTTGTTGCAGAGATTTAATAGTTCATGTGTATGCGAATTTTCATCTGAGCTGCCTCCCGGGGTGATCTCTACTAAAACATTGTTTGCTATACTCCTCCATTTTTGGTGTCTCAGGTTGAAATCTCCTAGTAGTAAGATGTTTGGGGCAGGAGTTGGGAGATTTTCCAGACAGTGGTCAATTTTCTCAAGCTTCTCCTGGAATTGCTGGGAAGTTGCATCTGGAGGCTTGTGTACTACCACAATGACAAAGTTTTGGTTTTCAATCTTTACTGCCAAAACTTCAACTACATAAAGCTAACCTATGACACTGAGCTTGACTCTATCATCATTACTGATTCTATGTCATCATTGAAGGCTCTTGGCTCATATAATGATTCCAACAACATGCTCATTGGGGAAGCCAGGTATAGATACTCAAAAATTAGGGACAAAGGAATTAATGTACAATTGCTATGGATCCCATCACACATTGGATTACTCCTTCATGATAAAGTTGATATGTTAGCCAAGAAGAGTATCCAGAAGGAGAATGTAGAATATAACTTTGGTATAACTGTGTCTAGCATTAGGAATAATATTAGGAGAGAAGTAAATAATGAAAATGATTGTTATAGGAATGCAGTTAGAAGCCTGAGTAGATCTATAACCCACTATGATAACATGAACGTAGATAAGTATGTTTATGGAGCAACTTGCAATGTGAACAGACTGACTGATGTTGTAGTGGCCAGGCTTAGGCTTGGTTACAAGTACTTCTGGCAGTTTGGGAGACACACAGATGATGATCAAACTAAATGTAAATTATGTGATCAGGCATATGGTCACTCTCTTGAACACTATGTGCTTAATTGTCCACTTATTGAGGAATACAGAGACAGACAGTATAATAACCTATGTGACATGTCAAGATATCTTATTAATGAAAATAAGATACCAGATATAATTTGCTTAGTATATCTGGTATCTTATTTTCATTAATAAGATATCTTGACATGTCACATAGGTTATTATACTGTCTGTCTCTGTATTCCTCAATAAGTGAACAATTAAGCACATAGTGTTCAAGAGAGTGACCATATGCCTGATCACAATATTACCAGATATACTAAGCAAATTTCCTAAATTTGCTTGTAACAGATAAGTGAACTATAGATATGTAGATATAAATCCATATGTATTCCTGTTAACCCTTTGGGGCCTAGTTCCTAGGCCTTTTGTGTATCCATATGCTCTCGCGCTACCGTCCACAGGATAAATATGGGGTGCACAATAAACTAGCCACTTCGGTGGCAAAATCTAAATCTAATCTAAATCTGTGAATGCTGCAAACAATGCATATGATTCCATGAGCAGTCCCTTGATGTAAGGAATTTTGTTGTTTTTTGACAAGTTAGATCCTGTATGTTTGCAAAGACAAATGTCATATTGGTGAAATTTAGAGGGGTTTTATTTGTTGGCTCTAATATCTGTTGTTCTGGGGTAGAGGCCAATGTCCGTGCCCCTGCTCCAGCCAATGTCCGTGCCCCTGCTCCAGAAGTGTTTTCAGGTGGTGTAGGACTATTGTCATTTCTTGCCAGTCTTTTTTTTTCCCTTCTGGGTCCTCTCTTTTGTTTTCCATAGTCTGGCTGGTCTGCATCTTCTAGTCCCCTTTAGATGATGTGCCTGGCAGTATGCGTTGTAGCATTTTCATTCATGGATTGATGAGTGACACAGTTCTGGGTGAAATATGTTGCAAGAAGGGAAATAGCACTCCTGTTGTCATGTTGGTGCAGCATTTTTTGGGATGGTCAAAGGTGCATGTCCCATGTGTTTTACCAGATGTGCCATGCCTGCAGATAACCAAGGCATAGTATTTACAAAGATTGTACTTCTGTTTGCTAGGATTTATTGTAGCTGCGTTCACTGCTGGTGCATTTATTTTTCCTTTAACCCTTTGACTGTTTCCGACGTATAAATACGTCTTACGAGCCAATGTTTCTGACGTATTTATACGCACAAATTCTAGCGGCTTCAAATCAAGCGGGAAAGGCCTGGTAGGCCTACATGAGAGAGAATGGGTCTCAGTGGTCGGTGTGCACCCTGTGAAAAAAATCTGGGACCCAGCGGTGCATTGTGGGAACGCCATGTTGTTAGTCCATTTTCACCATGCC
Organism: Cherax quadricarinatus; assembly: GCF_038502225.1. Lineage (NCBI taxonomy): Eukaryota > Metazoa > Arthropoda > Malacostraca > Decapoda > Parastacidae > Cherax > Cherax quadricarinatus. The sequence continues at coordinate 41,937,732 of NC_091296.1, forward strand.
TCTCGGTAAGAAGTTCCTCACTCCTCGGCGGATTGGAGGTCTTTTGTTCCCAAGTGATAGCTCTAACAGCGATGAAAATGTCAGTGACAGTGAATTCCAGGGTTTTGAAGTGAGTGTTACCGGAAAAAGTGCCCAGGATAACGTAATTAGTGATGAAAACCCAGATGACCCACAACCTTCCACCTCTGGTGCTGGGCCGGCTTGTTCACGTTCACGTTCGCCTGTACCAGGACGAAAGAGGAAACTATTTGGTCGTGTACAACACCCAGATGATAGCAGTGATAGTGATAGTGATTTCAAGGTCATTGAAAGCAGTTCTAGTGACAGTGAGAGTGAATATTCCCCAGTGAAGCGGCAGTATGTACGACGTAGCATGCGGTCTGGTAGTGTTTCATATGTTGTTCCAAGGGGAAGGAGAAACTCTGGGAGCACATCCCGTGGCCCTACACCACGACCTGATAGTGAAGATGACGATATTGTAACGATGGGTATGAATGATGTGAGTGAGGGAGCAGGCAGTGGTGGTGATAGTGAGGGTGGCACGGCCCATGTGGCACCATCAGCGGGCCATGCTACTACCCACGCTGCTGACTCTGCACAACAACCAGCCTCACCCTACCCCACACTCCCACAACCTGCACCACCACAACCTGCAGAACCACAACCTGCACAACCACAACCTGCACAACCACAACCACGGTACAATATCCAGACCCCACCAGCAGACCGCATCTGGGATTGGCAGGACGGTGACGAGTTTGTTCCCAGTCCCCATGACTTTGATGAAACACAAAGTGGAATAAAGCCATCTTGTCCACTTGGGAACAATGCCAGTGAACTGGACTGCTTTGAGTTATTCTTCGATGAACCCCTGATGGACATCATTGTCAGGGAAACAAACACATACTGTGATTACACCATGGCAAATACAATTCTCTCACCAAAATCACGGCTACACAAGTGGAAGGAGACAACTGTGGCAGAGATGTACCTGTTTTTTGCCACAATAATGCTTATGCCACATGTGTATAAGCACACTGTCACCACATACTGGGCAACAGAACGCCTGATTTCAACTCCAGGTTTTAGTGACATTATAGGTGTCAATCGTTTCCTGATACTGTTACGTATGTTACACTTTTCAGACAAAACCAGGCCTGACAGAAGCGACAGGTTATATAAGATCAGAAATGTGTTTATGTACCTGAAACAAAAGTGCTGCATGTATTTTTATCCCTTCAGGAAGCTTGTTATTGATGAGTCCTTGATTTTATTCAAAGGAAGACTCTCATTCAAGCAATATATACCAAGCAAGAGGAAACGCTTTGGTATAAAGCTATTTGTACTGTGTGATTGCAGAAGTGGTCTAGTTTTGGATATCATTGTGTACACTGGCAGTAATACTTTGAGAGATACCATGAAGTTATTGGGTATCTCTGGTGATGTGGTTCGAACAATGATGGAACCATATCTTGGTAAGGGGCATATGTTATTTACTGATAACTGGTACACAAGCCCCTTACTCAGTGATTTCTTGCGAGTGAACTTGACAGACGTGTGTGGCACAGTGCGTGGTAATCGTAAACATATGCCAAGGTTCGACGCTGGCACTCGCAGAGGTGAGGTGCAAGCCTTTGCTGCCAATGACATCATGGCATTTCGGTGGCATGACAAACGTGATGTCACATTGTTGACATCAGTTCACAGAAACGAAATGGTACCCAGTGGCAGGGACAACAGAGAGACCAATGAACCCATTCTAAAGCCTGCAGCTGTCATGGACTACAACCTCAATATGCGCTTAGTGGACAAATGTGACATGCAGATTGGGTTTGCAGACTGTGTACGCAAGAGTTATAAGTGGTATATAAAACTTTTTTTCCATCTTGTTGATATCTCTATGCTAAATGCTTATAACATATACAAGTTGAAGACCAACAAAACACCAAAATATGGTGAATTTTGCCTGTCAGTAATCAGACAAATAATTGCAAAGTACCAAGGAGCAACTCCTGCAATAGACCAGCGCCCACACACGTCATCTCGTTTCAGGCCTGGTGATCACTACCCCATACAACTGCCTCCTACTACTGCCAAGAAAAATGCTCAGAAGAGGTGTTATGTATGTATGCATACCACAAAACGCCCACAAACACGCAGAGACACTCGTTTTATGTGTGAGGAGTGTGAAGTGCCCCTCTGCATATACCCATGTTTCAAAGAGTTCCACAAGCTGCAGCAGTTCTAGGAACGTGTTTAGTGACTGTACATATGTATATATATTATGGAACAATAGTAATAAACATTGTTTTGTATTGTTTGTTTGTGTAAACAAAGTGTATACACAAACTAATAGTGATAAAGTTTGTTCTGTTATTGTGTTGTAAACAATGAGTGTATATTTGAAGAATGCACCTTACATTGGTCTCACAGGCCACATAAGTTACCTGGAACAGAAAAATATTGAAAAATGCAAGAAACCTTTGAATTAGAGTAAATAAAAGAATACCGGGTGGGCGGCAGTCGCCGCTGTTGCCGTACGCACGTCACTTTCTGCAAACTTTGCGGCTCTATATCTCGGTAAGTACTGATGGCAAAATTTTTTTTTTAGGCTTAAAACACTCAGAAAAATATTCCTAACATTTTCATAAGAAAAATCATTTTTTTTTTTTTCGAATAAATTCCCCGATGTATTTAATTTTTTGTAATAATTCTTCTGATTTGACTTTATTTCCAACAAAACCGTTTGAATCCGCCCGAATCCAGCTTTATTTCCAACAAAAACGTTTGAATCTGCCCGAATCCAGTGAAACTGGAAGAATCCAGTTAGTGGATCACTGTATATCTTTTTCCTAATAATCACCTTAACAGTAGATCTGTATCTGTATTGTAACTATTAGTTGTAGTTACTGTCTGAGTGTTTGATAGGGTGCGTAGAGCCCCGTCAGTTAGTGAAACCAGTCAGAGGATACATTGCTATCAACAAATCCATTTGAATCCGGTCGTTGGATGAATCCGGGCAGATCTAGATTAGGCTCACTTGATGGTTTGGGACTAGCTCATGAAAGGGACTACTGGAAAAAAATTAAACAGAATAATATGTGTTCAGTTTGATACAGAAAGTATAACTTGCGTGTTTGAGTGCCGATGGCTTCAGTATATGAAGATTACTGGAGGAACCAGTCACTGGACCCATTATGTACCTTTGTAATCTTTTGACTACCGCCCACAGGATGGGTATGGGGTGCATAAAGATATTAAACTAAAGAGTGTGTGTGTGTGTGTGTGTGTGTGTGTGTGTGTGTGTGTGTGTGTGTGTGTGTGTGTGTGTGTGTGTGTGTGTGTGTGTGTGTGTGTGTGGTGTGTGTGACTCAACAATCAATATTTGCACCAATAACTCATTACAGTTGTGACCGGGTGTGGAAGTGTGAATTGCTCATTACTCTATAATTTGTTCATGATTGTAGCCAAAGTATAAACGTAAGTAACCATTCTACAGAATTCATTACCTTTGTAACTTGTGAGCTCATTACCTTTGTACCTAGTTCAGCTATCAAAACTTTGGGGGCCCAGTCCCTGGACCCATTACGTACCTCTGTAATCTGTAAATACCTTTGTAACTTGTCATGATTGTGACCAGACTTACCTGGAGTTCATTACCTTTGTAAATTGTGAGTTCATTACCTTTGTAAATTGTGAGTTCATTACCTTTGTAAATTGTGAGTTCATTACCTCTGTAACTTGCTCAGCTATCAAAACTTTGGAGTCCAGTCCCTGGACCAATTATGTACCTCTGTAATCTTTTGACTACCGCCCACAGGATGGGTATGGGGTGCATAATAAACATATTAAACTAACATAAAAGGCCCTAAAATCTGGAATTCATTACCTGTAAATATAAAAGAAACACTACCTGTTTATAAATTCAAGTCTCTTCTCAAAGATCACTTACTCACCCAAAACCAAATAAATACTGAATAACTGAACCTTACAAATTGTACATCTTAATGTTTCTCACAATTATATCACATAAATGTTAAACCTAGGACCCAATCTAACTTTGTTATTTTTTAAATACACTACCTATTATTTATTTATTTATTTATTTATTTATAATTTGAGCACACATACAGAGGTACAAAAAAAAATACAGATAAGAGCAGCATGCCAAAGCCACTTATACTATGCATAGCATTACGGGCTGGCTTAAAATTAACTTAAGATTAACTAAGCAATGATGAAATCAGTGATAAAACATTAATGTAAACAGATTACTATAAAGCACAAGTGAGTATTACAAAGACAGGTCATATGGTTGCATGCATTGTTGTACATTCAGTAGAATGGAGTATTCTGTTAGGTAGTGTATTTAAAAAATAATAAAGTTAGATTGGGTTTTAGGTTTAACATTTATGTGATATAATTGTGAGAAACATTTAAGATATACAATTTATAAGGTTCAGTTATTCAGTATTTATTTGGTTTTGGGTGAGTAAGTGATCTTTGAGAAGAGACTTGAATTTATAAACAGGTAGTGTTTCTTTTATATTTACAGGTAATGAATTCCAGATTTTAGGGCCTTTTATGTGCATTGAGTTTTTGCATAGCGTGAGATGGACACGAGGAACATCAAAGAGTGATCTGTGCCTTGTGTTATGGTCATGTGTTCTGTTGAGGTTGGCAAGGAGATGTTTGAGGGGAGGGTTAATATCAGAGTTAAGTGTTCTATGTATGTAATAGGTGCAGTAATAAGTATGGATGTTTTGTATGGTGAGTAGGTTGAGTGTATTGAATATTGGTGGAGTGTGCTGCCTGTAGTGAGAATTTGTTATCATTCTAACTGCAGCCTTTTGTTGGGTAATTAGTGGTCTGAGATGGTTACTTGTTGTTGAGCCCCATGCACAAATTCCATAGGTGAGATAGGGGTAAATAAGAGAGTGATATAGGGCCAGGAGGGCTGACTGTGGAGCATAGTACCGTATCTTCGATAGTATGCCTACAGTCTTGGAAATTTTCTTAGAAATTTGTTGTATATGTGTATGAAATTTGAGTCTATTATCAAGGTGGATTCCTAAGAATTTTCCCTCTGTTAGCTTTGTGATAGGTGATCCGTTTATCATTATGTTAAGAGGGACATCTGTAGCTCTGTTACCAAACTGAATGAAGTAGGTTTTGTCAATGTTTAGTGTAAGTTTGTTAGTCCTCATCCAGGTAGATATTTTCTGTAATTCGGTATTTACAGTATTGGCTAGCGTGACTGGGCTCGGGTGGGAGAAGACGTATGTAGTGTCATCTGCAAATAGTGTGGGTTTGAGTAATTGCGAAGCATTTGGTAGGTCATTTATGTATAGGAGAAAGAGAAGAGGGCCAAGGACACTTCCCTGTGGGACACCAACTGTAATTGGTTGTGCAGAAGAGTTTGCCCCATTTGCGTACACATATTGGCTTCTGTTGCTGAGGTATGACTTGAGGTAGTTGAGGGAGTGCCCTCTTATACCATAGTGTGACAATTTTACGTGGAGCAAGTCATGGTCAACTGTATCAAAAGCTTTACGTAAGTCAATGAAGATCCCCAGTGGGACTTCTTTTTTCTCTATTGCAGTGTATATATGTTCTAGCATGTGTATAATAGCATCATTAGTATTTTTATTAGGCCTGAATCCAAATTGGCAGGGGTTGAGTATGTTTTGGGAGATAAGGTAGGAGTAGATTCGTTTATGAATTAATTTTTCGAAGATTTTTGAGAGAGGGTGTAAGTTGGATATTGGCCTATAGTTATTCAACTCTGTTTGGTCTCCTCCTTTGTGGATCGGGGTGACCCTTGCTATTTTGAGTACTGTAGGGAAGGTGGAGGATTCAATGGATTTGTTAAAGAGTGTTGCAATGATTGGTGATAGCACTTGTGACACTTTTTTGTATATAAAGGGTGGTAAGGTATTTAAATCTCCTGCCTTGTTTTTTAGTGCGTTGATAATAAGGGAGACTTCGTATGGGTTAGTCGGAGCTAGGAACAGTGTGTTCGGGTAGTTGCCGGTGAGGTAGTCATTTGGTGGGGTATCTGAGCTTGGGATTTTATTGGCAAGGTTTTGTCCTATAGTGGAGAAGAAATCATTGAGTCTGTTTGCTGTTTCTGTTGGTGGGAGTTGGGGTTCATCTGATTTTGCTAATTTTATTTCGCTATTTCGTGATATCTTTTTTGTTCCCAGAATTTCTGATAGGGTTTTCCAGGTCTTTTTTATATCACCTCGTAAGTTGGATAATCTGTTCTCATAATACAATTTTTTTGCCCTTCTTATCAGGCTGGTTAGGATTGACGAGTAACGTTTTGTTTGGTCTCTGGTTATGTGACCCATTCTGTACTGTTTTTCATATTGGTGTTTTGTATTTATGGATTTGAGAATGCTGGGTGTTAGCCAGGGACTGTTCAGTCTCTTAGCTGTCATCTGTTTAGTTTTTTTAGGGCAGTGCTTGTTATAGAGGTATTGGGTCTTTTTTAGAAAATTATTAATACATTCGTCAATATCTGTATAGATTTCTAGCTCAGTGTGCCAGTCAATGTTTGCTACTGCTGTTGTGAAGTTATTAATGGCTGCCTCATTGTGAAGTCTGAAGGTGACTTTAGTAGTGTCTTGGGGTAATTTACCAAGAGTTGTTATGAGGAAAGTAGGGTAGTGGTCTGTGGTATTATCTGTAATTATGCCTGATTTTAAAGGGGATATGGTGTTGGTCCAGATGTGGTCAAGTAGGGAAACACTAGTCTCTGTAACTCTTGTAGGTTTTGTTACTGTTGGTAGCAACATACAGTTACTCATTGTGTTTGTGAATTCAGTAACGTGTGGGTCCTGGTCTTGCAGGAGATTTATATTGAAGTCACCTGAGAGTAGTAAGTGATCTTTGTTCATGCGTGCATCAGTTATCATACTTCCTAGGTTTTGACTAAATTGGCTAATGTTTGACTGTGGAACTCTGTAGATGTTTATCAATGTGAGAGGTTTTTGTAGGTATTTGGATTTGAATTTGGCTATTATATATTCCCCATGTTCATCCCTTGTGCAAGTATTAGTGATACATTCTAGTTGGTCTGAGTAGTATATGGCTGTGCCACCCCCTTGTTGGTCTGGCCTACAGTTGTGTATGGCTGTGTAACCAGGAATGGCATAGACATCTGTACTATCAGGCTTTAGCCAGGTTTCAGTTAGTGTAATGATGGACATATTGGCATGTAAGGAATTTAGTAATGCTATGAGGTCATCGTAATGCTTGCTTAAAGATCTGATATTGTAGTTAAAGATAGTTATGTTGTTGTTGGCACTGAGAAGTGCCTTTGATTGTTCTGCAGTGTAGTAATTACAGTAACTGTTTGATTCATTTAAGTCATTAAATAAGAGGTTGGTATCAGGATCAATGCTTGTAATCATAAGATTTGTAGTGAATCTATAGTTAGAATTAAGTATAAAACAAAGTAAATAGTCTTAAGCTAAAAAATAGCACCTGAATTATTTAACAAATGTAAAATAATGAGCTAAGGTAGTTTTTTTTTTTTTTTTTTTTTTTTTTTTAAGCTAAAATAAAGGAGACAATATAAAAGGGACTAATACAAATAAAGTGATGATCAAATAATGGAGCTTGGGAATATGATAGTAGGTAGTACTATAAAGGTAATTCTTTAAAGTTAGAATTATAGTATAAAATTATAATATAAAAGGGACTAATATAAGTTGTGGTGAATATAAAGTGGTAATCAAATAAATGAGCTTTGGAATATAATGGCAAAATTGTGAACTTATTCTACTTTAGCACCTGAGAATAGCACCTTGATTATTTTAACAATTGTGAATGTATAACTAGGGTAGTTATATAAAGCTAAAATAAAGGAGAAAATATATAAGGGACTAAAATTAAGTAATGGTAAACAAAGTTAAATGGACAGATGGTCACTATGAAATAATATTGGTTTAGGAGTAAGATCTGATTTGTAATATTAGATAAATTGAGCAGTTTATTGCACAATAAAAGTAAAAAAAAATGAGGTAGTTGGTACTAGCTAGCAAAAGATAGTTTTGGTACTTGCAAAAAAGTAATTGGAATATACACTAATTGCATACACAATGTAAAGTGACTAAAAAACAAGTAGTGATAAACAAAATTAAATGGACAGGTAAGAAAAATGAATATTATTAATTTGGAGTAAGATTTGACTTGTAATTTAAAATTATGAGCAATTAATAGCAGTAAGAAAGAAGTATAGAGTATTGGAGGTAGTTGGCATTAGCTAGTGATGAAAAATAATAAAAATAATAATGTACAATATAATAGTAACGTACACTATATGCACCACACGTATATATGTATTAAGGGCACTTATCTAATCTGTTACAGAAATGTCAGCTTTTCTAAGGAAGGTAGAGAAATCATGTTCGTTTGAGATGGTATATTGTTGTCCTGTTGATGTTTTCCTTACTAGTATTTTCCCATCTCGCGTGAAACACTGATGTATTTTGTTTTCCTGTTTAAGTTTTCTCAGCCTGAACAGAAGGTTTTGACGTTTTTTTGTTAGACACTCATTTATGTACACTCCATTTTTCATTGTAATTGCTGATTTAATTAGGTCCTTTCTTTTATCGTATGAATGAAGTCGGATCATTATACTGTGTTTACTTCCTGGTTTTCCTAACAAACGTGTTTCTTTGATTTCATTGTTTTGCACGATGACTTGTACGTGGTTCTGTATTATCCTGATAGCAGTTTCTTTGCACTGTGCTTGTGTTATGTCACTAGGAATGTGTGGACTGTTTATTATAACTGCATCAGACAACTTATCTTGTTCAGTTTTGTCGTCTTGGAAATCAAGGTATTCATTTAGTCGAGTGTGCATGTTCTGATTCCAGTCCTTGATTGCTTCTTCAACCTTCATATTTATTGTTGTTATTTGCTCAGTGTGACTGGCTATAGCTGCTTTTAGAGTATTTTCTGTGTCAACACTTCCCGATGTAATCTTCTCTTCAAGGTTTTGGATCTTATTCTCGAGGTTGGTTATCTTGGAATCTCGTCGCTCGAGTGTTGCTTTGATATCTTTGATTTCATTTTCTAGAGCAACGATGTAGTCCTTGATATTGTCAGGAATAATCATACCTGAGTTATCATGGATGAATCCTTTGAAGGGAGTGGAGTTGGAGGGGGAGTCAGCCATGTTTGTTGTTGTTGTTGTTGTTCCTTGGGTGGCGGCGGTGAGGGGGGTTGATGATACACTGGCGTCCTGCTGGGTAGACAAGTTGAGTTCTAGGGTCCTTGCTGTTATTCTTTTATTACTGGTGTTGTTTCTTCTGCGATATCCTTTCATAGTATCACTGAAGTAGATACTGTGTAGCAATGGAGGAGAAGGCTTGTTTTCTCGGAGCTTGGGTTAAGTGGTTGTCTGGCAGCGGAGGCAGTGTTTGGGTTAGCAGGGCTGTCTTCCTTAGATCTTCTAATTTTGTCAAGATTTGGGTTACATTCTTAGTATTCTTGGGTCATGTTGTGGTCTACGTGGGTTCATGTAGTTGAACTTTCACTTAGGCCATCACAAGTTTTGATGGGCGATGTTTTTTGAGAAAGAAGAGCTGGTAGGATACCGTTGCTGCCGCTGCCGCTGCCCTCCCAACACAATTCCTAATGTATGCAAGAAACAGACCTCTCTGGAACACTTTTTTGAGTGACAGGGGTCCAGTGACTCAAGCTGGTCCTAGTGACATTAAAAAACAAAGAAAGGATGTAACCCTGGATAAGGACTTGGTACAGTGGAACCTCAAAAATCGAACTTAATCCGTTCCAGGAGCTAGTTCTAAATTCAAAAAGTCTGAAATTCGAAGCAATATTTCCCATAAGAAATAATGGAAAGTAGTGTAAAGCACCCTTCTGGCAAGACAGTGATGGAGTGAATGATGGTGAAATTTTTTCTTTTTCAGGCCACCCTGCCTTGGTGGGAATCGGCCAGTGTGTTAATAATAATAAAATAACAATTAATCCATTCCAGAAACCCAAAAATATTCACACAAAAAATACATTTTATAAAGATTAATTACAGTTTTACATACAACAAATACTATAGTTTTTAATTATGTATAGTAATACATATAAAATAAAATTTTTACTTACCTTTATTGAAGATTGGTGATGGCATCTGGAAGATAGGGAGGAGGAGAGAGGGAGTTGGGGTTAGTGTTTGGAAGGAGAATCCCCCTCCATGAGGACTTCAGGTAAAGCCCTCTCTGGGGTTACTTCCCTTCTCTGTCTTTTAATGCCACTAGGATCAGCTTGAGTCACTGGACCCCTGTCTCGCAAAATAACTATCCACAGTCCTCTGTTTCTGGCTCCTCCTTAATATTTCCTTAAAATGGGACATGGTTCTGTCACTGAACTTGTTGCAAAGATGGCTTGTTTCAGCTTGCTCAGGGTGGTACTTCTGCACAAACATTTGGACATCATTCCGCTTGGCACAAATCTCCTTAATCTTTGAAGAAGGTACCTCATCCACTCCCTCTTCCTCCTCCTCTGAAGCAAGTGCCTCAACTGTGGTCTGATACTGCTCCAGATGAAGCTCTTGCAGCTCTTCAGTGGTTAGCTCTTCCCTGTGGTCCTCCACCAACTCTTCCACATCCTCACCACTCACCTCCAACCCCAAGGTGTTCCCCAATGCCACAAACAGAAACAGAAACAGAAACAGAAATACAAATAGCTAGAGCTTCATTTAAGGTTATTAATATAATATTCAGGAGGTTGCTAGTAGAATTGCAGTAAATCAACCATTCAAATCATTACCCTTGTGCAGATATCCAAGAACTAGCTACAAGCAGTATTAAAACAGGGAAGTGTTTTTGGGTATGCCCAAATGAGGAAAATCTGTGGACTAAAATCACAAGGGTATTAAAAGAGGACAACATCAAAGCTGCTTTCATAGAAAACCTGGAAGCTTTCTACAACAGATGGGAACATAAAAAGTCTGGGCTGAATGGTACTGCCCTTGATACTGGCCATGTAGTCACAAACTGTAAGGCTGGAGGTGATGTCCTGGTAGTCAGTAAATGTGGGGCTGATAGTGCTGTCCTGGGAGACAGTAATGGTGAATCTGGAGGTGCTATCCTAATGGTGAAGCTGGAGGTGCTGTCCTGGGAGACAGAAATGGTGAAGCTGGAGATACTGTCCTGGGAGACAGTAATGGTGAAGCTGGAGATTTTGTCCAGGTAGTCGGGAATTATACGCAGGAAGGAATACATATAAATGACCTCATAGGGGACAGGAGCCATAGTAGGGAAACAAGTGTAGTCAAAGATAAGATAAAACCAATATTGCAAACTAGAAATACCGCAGGAAATAGCAAACAAGAGGACTCCAATAGCAATAGTGAGGATAAATTACCAAAAACAACTGGTGGGAGCTCCATTGTTGGTGCTAGGGAGGATAGAAGTAAGACAGGGAAACATGCACCAACAGGGAATACAGTCACAGAAACCCAAGGCAAACGGAAACCAAGCCTGTGCACATACTATGCACTTGGTATCTGCTGGCATGGGAAATCTGGAAAAACAGATGGGACATGCAACTATGACCACCCTAGAAAATGCCATGCCCATATGACAACAGGAAAATGCAAACTCCCTTCCTGTAAGCTTTTTCACCCTGAAATGTGTACCTCTTCAGTACAGGAAAGACTGTGCTATAACTTAAATTGCCAGGCATACCATCTAAAGGGGACAAAAAGATACAAAACATCCAGGCCATGGGAAAACCTGGGTAGCCACAGCCACTCAAGAGGGAGAGGTTTTTTAGTGCCAGGAAGGAAAAAAAACTGGCAGGAAATGGCAGAAATCGTACACCAAATCCAGTCATTCCTGGAGTGGAACCACAGTCGATGGCCTCCACTCCAAACCAACAGATACAGATACTAATGCCGGAAAAAAAATCCCCCCCCAGTACCAACAATACCACCAGTCCGATAACATTCTTCTTTGCAAATATACAGGGTCTAAAGCCAGCAACAAACAACAAAATACCTTTCATCCGTGGACTGCTTGCAGAGGCAAAGGCAATGTTCGCGGCTTTCACTGAGACCCACATAAAGGATCACTTGGACAACGAAATATGGATCCCAGGTTACAACCTATACAGATGTGACAGAGTGAACAGGCAAAAGGGGGGGGTTGGCCTGTACATTGCAGAGTCACTTGTTTGCACAGAACTGCTTAATGCCTCAAATGATGTAGTGGAAGTTTTAGCAGTAAAGGTCGAGAACCAAAACCTAGTCATTGTGGTAGTCTACAAGCCTCCGGATGCAACATCCCAGCAATTCCAGGAACAGCTGTTAAAAATTGACCACTGTCTGGAAAATCTTCCAGCTCCTGCACCCAACATCTTGCTCCTGGGGGATTTCAACTTAAGGCACCTAAAATGGAGGAATATAGCAAATAATATTGTTGCAGTAATAACACCAGGAGGCAGCTCTGATGAAAACTCACACTCACACGAGCTTTTAAATCTCTGCACAAAATTCAATTTAAACCAGCAAATAATAGAGCCTACTAGACTGGAGAATACACTAGACCTCATCTTCACTAACAATGATGATCTGATAAGAAATGTCACCATATCAAAAACAATATACTCAGATCACAACATAATTGAGGTTCAGACATGTATGCGTGGAGCCCCAGACCGACAAAATGAGACTAGTCACGAGGGAGCATTCACCAAATTCAACTTCAATAACAAAAACATAAAGTGGGACCAAGTAAACCAAGTCCTAACCGATATAAGCTGGGAAGATATACTAAGCAACACAGACCCAAACTTATGCCTAGAACAGATTAACTCGGTGGCACTCGATGTATGCACAAGGCTTATTCCTCTAAGAAAAAGGAGGAGTAGATGTAAAATAGAAAGAGACAGGCGCTCCCTTTACAGGCGACGGAAAAGAATAACAGAGCGGCTAAAAGAGGTCAATATATCTGAAATGCGCAGGGAGACACTGGTCAGAGAAATAGCAAGCATCGAACTTAAGCTAAAAGAATCCTTTAGGAGTCAGGAATCGCGGGAAGAACTAAAAGCCATAAATGAAATCGAAAGAAACCCAAAGTATTTCTTCTCCTATGCCAAATCAAAATCGAGAACAACGTCCAGTATTGGGCCCCTACTTAAACAAGATGGGTCCTACACAGATGACAGCAAGGAAATGAGTGAGCTACTCAAGTCCCAATATGACTCAGTTTTTAGCAAGCCGCTAACCAGACTGAGAGTCGAAGATCAAAATGAATTTTTTATGAGAGAGCCACAAAATTTGATTAACACAAGCCTATCCGATGTTATCCTGACGCCAAATGACTTCGAACAGGCGATAAATGACATGCCCATGCACTCTGCCCCAGGGCCAGACTCATGGAACTCTGTGTTCATCAAGAACTGCAAGAAGCCCCTATCACGAGCCTTTTCCATCCTATGGAGAGGGAGCATGGACACGGGGGTCGTCCCTCAGTTACTAAAAACAACAGACATAGCCCCACTCCACAAAGGGGGCAGTAAAGCAACAGCAAAGAACTACAGACCAATAGCACTAACATCCCATATCATAAAAATCTTTGAAAGGGTCCTAAGAAGCAAGATCACCACCCATCTAGAAACCCATCAGTTACACAACCCAGGGCAACATGGGTTTAGAACAGGTCGCTCCTGTCTGTCTCAACTACTGGATCACTACGACAAGGTCCTAAATGCACTAGAAGACAAAAAGAATGCAGATGTAATATATACAGACTTTGCAAAAGCCTTCGACAAGTGTGACCATGGCGTAATAGCGCACAAAATGCGCGCTAAAGGAATAACAGGAAAAGTCGGTCGATGGATCTATAATTTCCTCACTAACAGAACACAGAGAGTAGTCGTCAACAGAGTAAAGTCCGAGGCAGCTACGGTGAAAAGCTCTGTTCCACAAGGCACAGTACTAGCTCCCATCTTGTTCCTCATCCTCATATCCGACATAGACAAGGATGTCAGCCACAGCACCGTGTCTTCCTTTGCAGATGACACCCGAATCTGCATGACAGTGTCTTCCATTGCAGACACTGCAAGGCTCCAGGCGGACATCAACCAAATCTTTCAGTGGGCTGCAGAAAACAATATGAAGTTCAACGATGAGAAATTTCAATTACTCAGATATGGTAAACATGAGGAAATTAAATCTTCATCAGAGTACAAAACAAATTCTGGCCACAAAATAGAGCGAAACACCAACGTCAAAGACCTGGGAGTGATTATGTCGGAGGATCTCACCTTCAAGGACCATAACATTGTATCAATCGCATCTGCTAGAAAAATGACAGGATGGATAATGAGAACCTTCAAAACTAGGGAGGCCAAGCCCATGATGACACTCTTCAGGTCACTTGTTCTATCTAGGCTGGAATATTGCTGCACTCTAACAGCACCTTTCAAGGCAGGTGAAATTGCCGACCTAGAAAATGTACAGAGAACTTTCACGGCGCGCATAACGGAGATAAAACACCTCAATTACTGGGAGCGCTTGAGGTTTCTAAACCTGTATTCCCTGGAACGCAGGAGGGAGAGATACATGATTATATACACCTGGAAAATCCTAGAGGGACTAGTACCGAACTTGCACACGAAAATCACTCACTACGAAAGCAAAAGACTTGGCAGACGATGCACCATCCCCCCAATGAAAAGCAGGGGTGTCACTAGCACGTTAAGAGACCATACAATAAGTGTCAGGGGCCCGAGACTGTTCAACTGCCTCCCAGCACACATAAGGGGGATTACCAACAGACCCCTGGCAGTCTTCAAGCTGGCACTGGACAAGCACCTAAAGTCAGTTCCTGATCAGCCGGGCTGTGGCTCGTACGTTGGTTTGCGTGCAGCCAGCAGCAACAGCCTGGTTGATCAGGCGCTGATCCACCAGGAGGCCTGGTCACAGACCGGGCCGCGGGGGCGTTGACCCCCGAAACTCTCTCCAGGTAAACTCCAGGTAAGTAATTTTTCACACTGGGGCCAAACACTTCATAGACCCACTCTGTGGAAAATTTTATAGGGGTGTTACCTGTACATACCTCAACATTACATGCATACGAGTAATCTCACTGGGAGACAACAACTATATTGTTTACCGTAGTCACCCCGTGTAAACATGTGAGAAAACTTAACCACCTCTGGTCACTGCAGGTGGCCCCTTCGACCTCACAATCTTATCCATATCTATCCGAGACCAGTATAAATTGGATAGCACCCACAAGTACGGCGCTACTAATTAATTGTGGACTGTATAGATTATATTAGTTTAACTGAATGAAGGGGAGGGGGGTAGGTTACACATGGATATATCCATCAAAGAAAAACACTTGTACATAATCCCACCACTTACCAGATATTCTCTGGTTACTTGATGTAGCTGGATCGCCCGTAACCTATCCAATTACAACATACCTAACTGGCCAGTATCAGTCTGCTATAACTAGAAAGGTTACTTAACTGTGGATGACTGATGCTTCTTATTTCGTCCATTCGCCATCTCATTTCGATGTCCTGTTACACCAACACGGTTCTTATTCCAGCAGGACGAGGTATCCGTCGGTTTGTCCCAGTTTAGAAGTTGTAACTCCATAAAACTTCACTATCCTTGTCTCGGGAACACGAAGATCTAACGTGTTCACTCGGAGCAAGGCGACTTATTTCACTTCACGCATTCTCTTAGCTTAGTGTTATTATCACTGATGACATTACAGTTCACAAGACGATTTAATATCTCATAATTATTATACACATTAGCGGTCACTCCATTAAGATCTGAGACCGATGAGTGATGATTAAATCACGGGTATTTTCCCCTGGACACACTCCATGGCGACGCGTCAGTCACCCACCGGTCCTACCATTATTCACTCATTTTACCACTTTATTACGGTGGTCCCGTAAATCACGTTCCCTCACTCTTCACCAGGAACAGTTACGACACTTCCTATTATGAAGTGAGGCCTATATTAATCCTTAGGCCGCCGTGAACGCCAATTTCCTGGTCCCATGCTTTCCCAGCATTCAAAACATCCCTGCTTCTCCATGCCCCGACTCGACCTCTCCCCCCGCAAATCTGCGCAAGCGCAAAGGATGGTCCTTTTTGGCATTTTCTCCTAAAACAAGCCTGTTTCATCACAATTAAACACTTGTTCAGGTTTGAATTCTTCACTGTCTATGTACCCCTTAAACTCTTGTACAAACTTCTCAGCCGCCCGTTTGTCTGAACTGGCTGCCTCACCATGTCTTACAACATTGTGTATGCCACTATGCTTCTTAAATCTGTCAAACCAGCCTCTGCTGGCCTTAAATTCACTATCAGCACTGGTTCCAGGAGTTTTCTGTACTAGATCAGCATGCAACTTCCTTGCCTTTTCGCAAATAATCGTCTCTGAAACACTATCACCTGCAATCTCTTTATCCTTGATCCACACCAGCAACAACTTCTCAACCTCTTCAACTATTTGTGGTCATTTTTTGGTTAGCATATTAACACCTTTCGCAACATCAGCTTCCTTGATTTGTTCTTTCTTTGCCAGGATAGAACCAATGGTCGACTTGTTTTTCCCATACATCCTGGCAAGCTCAACAAGTCTCACACCACTCTCATACTTCTGTATTATTTCCTTCGTCACATCTATGGTGTTTCTCACTTTCTTTACCACAGGGGTACCACTAGCAAGTTTCTTTGGGCCCATGGCAGCTTATTTCACAGTCCCACAAGCACTAAACACAACGAAATAATCGTAAAATGTGTGAATGAGAGCGCAGGGTAGTGTTCACTCAAGCATAAACAAAGCTAGACTGCTCACGGTGCCTGCGCGGGGACGCGGACAGAGCGGGCCGGCAGACAGGTCCCATACCCGGCGGTCCGAAAATAGGGGCACGTTCGATAATAGAGACAGTTTGTCCGAAAAAATGGTCCTATTTTCGAAATGTTTGATTTTTGAGGTTCGACTGTACCTGAAGTCTTTATGGAAGGGGATATCCCTTCCAATCAATTGTAAACTCCTCCATCCTCTCCCCTTCTCCTGTCTTCCATACATCACCATGTTTTCAACAAAGGTAAGTGTGATGTTATTATTGTTTTATTCTTCATGTATCATTATTTTCTGCGTAGGTAAATGTATATTTCATGTAGAAAACATTCTTTTCAATACTTTAGGGTGTCTGAAATGGATTAATTGGATTTCCATTATTTCTTAAGGGGAAAACCAATTCAGAATAAGTCAGATTCAGAATAAGTCACTCTCTCTGGAACGGGTTAATTACATAATCCGGGGGTCCACTGTATTAGTGAGTGACCGCCAGTCAGCAATGTTACCATAAGCGGTTCACTTTCTGTCAACTTCTTGCCTCTATCTTGGTAAGTACTGATTGCCATTTTTTTTTACTAAAATGCTTACAAAAACATTCTTAAGATTTTTTTTTTTTCCGAATATTTCTCGACCCTTGGAATGAGTTCAAGATCGGGAGTCATGATTCTCGAAGGGTTAAGGACTAAAAAATTAAAGAAGCTTTTAGACATTGTATATATCTATGTTCATCTGTAAATATCTTATAGATAAATCACATATGTAATAATAATAGTACTGGAGTTTACCTGGAGATTACCTGGAGAGAGTTCCGGGGGTCAACACCCCCGCAGCCCGGTCTGTTACCAGGCCTCCTGGTGGATCAGAGCCCGATCAACCAGGCTGTTACAGTATTACAACCTAGGATTTCAAATGGCCTGTTATCCCAGGTGTAATGGGAGCAAATAAACACAGTAGAAAAAGTTTAGACTTATATTATCCTTCACCAATTTAGAACAGCAATATGTACACTATGTACAGTGATAAATATAGTGCACTCCACGGTAAGCAAGGCAGAAATAGAAGCCACAAGATAGCAGACCGTGCTTCAACCAGCTCTAGAATGGGAATGACAAGGGCAGACAGGAGAGCGGTATCCACATAACCTCTGCGATTGTCAATCCCACCTTCTTATTGGCTAGAACCTGGTCACTAGTTGAACGATGGGGCCCCATCATCAACTCTTAGCAACCTGGTTCGCTGGTTGGGGGAGATAGCCTGTAAATGAGGGTGTGTCCATGCGCCGAATAAAGGTTACGTACTCTTTGCATGCCACACCCCCACCCCCGAGAAGGCTCAGGATTAGGCTGCCACCTCCCAGTGGTAACCGTGCCGCCATGGCACAAAATAATGGGACCGCCTATCCTCTCCACCATCCAACTCTTAGATAGAGCTCAGCTTTCCTAGTGACCAAAAGCCAAACCCTAAACTCAGAGTGAGACAGCAGTCAGATAGGCCAACATAGGTCCAAGATACAAGCGGACGGTAGCCCGTATCCCCTCACTAAAAAAAACCCCCACATCAGGGGATAAAAAAAAGAGCTTGAAAGGGGGGTTACCACAAATACATCCTAACCTAAATAAAATATTAAACTAGACTCTTGACAAAGAGTCTGCCAACACATTTTCTTTGCCGGCAATATAATTAATTTTTATATTATAGGGCTGCAGCCTGAGCGTCCAACGCATAAGCCTTGTGTTGTGATTCTTCATGGCTTGGAGATAGACTAACGGGTTGTGATCACTGTAGACTGTGACCACCTGCGATGTCTGGCCCACATAAACATCGAAATGCTCCAAAGCCATTACCAGCGCGAGGGCTTCTTTTTCAATGGTAGAGTAAGCTCTCTGATGTGGCTGGAACTTAGCTGAAAAGTATGCGATTGGCTGCAGCTCCTTGTTCCCGATTTGTAATAGTACCGCCCCAACCCCAGACTCACAAGCATCAACCTGTAATGAAAAAGGTTTGGAGAAGTCTGGAGACAGGAGAATGGGTGCAGAGCACAATAATCTTTTTGCTTTATTAAAAGCAGTGTTACAATCTGACGTCCAATTAAAGGGAACTTTATGACTGGTAAGAGAGGTAAGAGGGGCTACAATATCTGAGAAATTCTTACAGAATCTTCTGTAAAATCCTATCATGCCTAGGAAACGTTGAAGAGATTTCCTATCATGAGGAACTGGATAATCTTTAATCGAAAGAACTTTAGCAAGTTTAGGTGCAACATTACCACTACCTACTTCATGGCCTAGAAAAGTGATAGTGGCCTGGCCAAAGGAAGATTTAGATAAATTAACTGTTAATTGGGAATTCTTAAAGGTCTCAAACAGAGCTTTAAGTCTAAGTAGGTGTTGATCCCAAGTATCAGACACCACAACAATATCATCTAGGTATGCTGCCGTGCCTTCAAGTCCTTTAATAGCCTGATGGATGAGTTTCTGGAATGAAGAGGGGGAATTTTTCATTCCGAAGGGGGTAACTGTATACTGATAATGACCTCCTGGAATTACGAAGGCAGAGATTTCCTTCGCCTTATCTGTCAAAGGTACCTGATAGTAACCTTTAAGGAGATCTAATTTGGACACAAAAGTAGCCTTACCCACAAAGTCAATTACGTCATCCAGACGAGGAAGAGGGTAAGCATCTGTGATTGTGACCTCGTTCACTTTACGGTAGTCTGTGCACATACGAAACCCTCCATCAGCCTTTTTTACTAGGATGCACGGTGAAGCCCATGGACTAGATGACTCCTCCACTAAACCATGTTCTAACAAGAAGTCTACTTCCTGCTGAAGTAGCCTTTGCTTTTCAGGATTAGCTCTGTAGGGGGAGAGTTTAATTGGTTTAGATTTTCCCACATCTACATCATGGTAACCTAACGTACATTTTTTCGGCACATCCGAAAAAATATTAGGATATGACTGTAGAAGCTCAGTTAAATTGGTTGCTTGTATTTCAGATAATCCATCCATTAACGGGCTAGGATCCTTGAGGAGGACAGAATTTGAAAGTTTAGTATTAATTTCAGAGATAGAGTGCAAAGAGTCAGAGTCGTCCTCAGAGGTAGAGGACAGAGTCATTACTGGGACTTTATCTGGTGTATGAAAGGCCTTGATTTGATTAATGTGGTAAGTTTTTGTTTTTGAGGTCTTATCAATGGGAGCTACCACATAATTTAAATCAGATAATCTACTTACTATCTGCATAGGTCCCGTAAATCTAGCTTTCAAGGTGTGGCCAGGTATAGGTTCCTGCACCAACACCTTGTCTCCTGGATGGAAGGAGCGGAATTGTGCACTTCTGTCATACCTCTGTTTCATCTTACTTTGAGCTATCTTTAGGTTAGCCGTGGCTAACTCACGTGCCACCTGCAACCTTGAAGACGGGTTGTAGAGTGCTGAGCTTACGTCTTCTCCCATCCATCCTTCTTTGAGCACCCGAAGAGGACCTCGTACATTGTGCCCAAAGATCAGCTCAAACGGACTATACCCTGTAGACTCTTGCACCGTCTCTCGTACTGAGAACAGCAACAAAGGTAGAGATTCATCCCAATCTGTCGGAAAGTGCATGCAAAAACTTCTCATCATTGTTTTTAATGTTTGGTGGAATCTTTCCAAGGCGCCTTGGGACTGAGGGTGATAGGCAGTGGATAAGTTGTGAATTATCCCTAACCTAGTTAATACTTCCCTAAATGCTTTGGCAGTGAAGTTAGTACCTTGATCACTTTGTATAGTTTTAGGAATGCCAAAACAAGAAATGAATTTTGTTAAAGCTTTGAGAATAGCTTTAGTATTGATACTACGCATTGGGATCGCTTCAGGATATCTGGTTACTTTATCCATAATTGTAAATAAATACTGATTTCCAGACTTTGACTTAGGTAGTGGACCTACACAATCTATAATTAAATCTGCAAAAGGTTCTCCATCAGCAGGTATGGGTTGGAGAGGTGCAGGTTTAATGGAATGTCCAGGTTTTCCAACTTGCTGACATTCTCGGCAACACCTAATATGATTCTTCACATCTTTCTTTAATTTTGGCCAATAAAATTCTTTTGTGATTCTATACAAGGTTTTTGTAATTCCTAAGTGACCTCCTGATGACGTATTATGAGCTATATTTAATATCTGAGGTCTATACTTGGTTGGAACCACTAACCTGTCGTATAATTGCCGGCCCTCTATCTCCTTACCAGTCTCAGTGCAGACCAAATAATCATTTTTAACTTCATACTTGACTGGATGACCCAAAGAGGATTTACCCATGGCTGCCTGAAAAGCGAATTTTAAAGAAGGGTCCTTTCGTTGTTCCTCCCGGAAGGACAGTCCCTCGGGCATGGAAACAGAGACATCTGGCAATCCTGCAACCTGGGAATAGGAAGGCTTGATCGGGGTCTGTTCACTTGATTTACGAGACTCCGGCCGGTGTGTCTCATAAAACAACGTGGCTATTCCGAGATCGGAGTCGTCCAAGGATAGGTCAACATTCTCCCCAGACAACCCTTGGGATGTTGCCCGAGTTATGGCCAACACTGGAGAAGCATTAATCATTATAGGTTCAGGACACGAAGTAACAGTAGTAATGTTATTACCCAGTAATAACATGGCATTTTTCATGGGAAATCCTTTTGAGATACCTACAGTCAAGTACCCAGTGTAATATTTGCACTGTACATAAATTTTATGCAAAGGAACAGAATATATAGCTCCTCCATAGGCTTCCAATAAAACTGAGGAATTCAAGGAAGTATTCTCTGAAAGGGGTAATATTCCTTCTCTGACAAGTGAGCAATATGCTCCAGTATCTCTAAAGGTATTTACTTTAGTTGGTTCTGAGTTTTCCTGAAGGGAAATAAGACTTTCGCAATAATAAGGGGCCATACCTTTTTCTACTTCTCTAGGGGACATGTTACTAGGGATATTAGAGATTTTCCCGATGGGTTGAGGTTTTTGGGGGCAGTTGGAACTGATGTGACCTACTTTATTACACCTGAAGCAGACGACAGGCTTGCCCTTTACTCCCTGATGACGTTGCAAGTGGTGTCGTTCTGGCTGGTGCCTCTCTGGATATTGTTGTCGAGATGCTCCATAAGTAGTTTGCCTCTCCGCAGGGGGACCATATGTTGAGAAGCGTGGCTCACCAGGTGACTTTGTTGGATGACGTAGACGCTCTCCCTCCGGCTGGCACTTCATTCTCCAATGTTGTCGATCTCTGCTCACGCCAGACTGTTGAAAAGAGAGACGGGACCGCTCGGACAAGGAGCGGTTCGTTTCGAAGGTATCAGCCAACCTGGCCGCCTCCAATGCAGTGGTTAAGTCACGATCCTGCAGAAAGACACGAACCTCTGGTCCCACAGACTCCAGCAGGTTATCAATCAGAATAAGCTGCACCAGCTCCTCAAAGTTAGAGACACCACTCGCTTTATACCAGCTGGTAAAAGCTTTGGTTTGCTGTCTCACAAAGTCCACCAGGGATTGACCAAGCTGCCGCCTGTTCAATTTGAAGGTCTTACGATATTTAGCTGGGATACATGTATATGCTCCCAACACTGTGGTCTTCACTACTTGATAATCAGAGAATTCAGCGTCAGTTAATACCGACGTAAATTCCTGTGCCTTACCCAATAATGCTGTATGAACCAACGCTGCCCAGTGCTGTTCCGGCCACCTCAAGGCTCGAGCCTGATTTTCGAAGCTTTCGAAAAATTGCTCTGGTTCGGCCTCATTGAAGCGGGGAACAAGCTGTACTGCTTTTTGTAAACTGAAATCGTTTACAGAATGCGAAAACTGCCTCCTTTCTCTTTCCCTATCAAATTCTTCCCTTGCGAATGCTCTCTGTTCCCTAGTTTGCTCCAGCGTGATTTTTGCCAGCTCAAGTGCCAACGACGCTGATTCACCTCGAGACAACCCAGCTGCACCATACTGACCATTTTGCTCCGTAGGTGTATCATCTTCCTCATGCGAGAACATAAGAGTTTTTGCCCTAGCTCCCGTAGAGGGAGGAGTTTGATGTGCCATCTCTTCTTCAATAAGTATGTCAGCAATAAGTGAACGCAGTTGCGCAGCTGTGAGAGTGCGTTTATAGGGAATGCCAATGGAACGAGCAATTTGCCAACAACGCTGTAGGGACAATTTAGGTAGGTTATGCAAAGTATATGCCGACACCAGGCGTCTGACTCGTCTAGGTGGCATAAGTTATTCGCTATGCACAGTATGAATACCCCAACGTAACACGTTAATTTGCAGAACACGCTTAGCTATGCACAGTACGATTGCAGAATACGCATACAAGCAAAGCCGACTGCACACAAGATTGACCGTAGCGAAGCGAGCACACTGAACAAGCTAGTAGCGAGCTGTTGAACGATCACACAATAGCAAGGCTGATCATAAGCAACTGACACGCAAAATTTGTAAAGCGAAGCGAAACAGCAAGCTACACAATGTTCCTGCTACAAGCTTCACCCTAAGCTCAACCGTTTCTCTAAGTCCAGCTCTCGGACAGGCTACCCATATTACAACCTAGGATTTCAAATGGCCTGTTATCCCAGGTGTAATGGGAGCAAATAAACACAGTAGAAAAAGTTTAGACTTATATTATCCTTCACCAATTTAGAACAGCAATATGTACACTATGTACAGTGATAAATATAGTGCACTCCACGGTAAGCAAGGCAGAAATAGAAGCCACAAGATAGCAGACCGTGCTTCAACCAGCTCTAGAATGGGAATGACAAGGGCAGACAGGAGAGCGGTATCCACATAACCTCTGCGATTGCCAATCCCACCTTCTTATTGGCTAGAACCTGGTCACTAGTTGAACGATGGGGCCCCATCATCAACTCTTAGCAACCTGGTTCGCTGGTTGGGGGAGATAGCCTGTAAATGAGGGTGTGTCCATGCGCCGAATAAAGGTTACGTACTCTTTGCATGCCACAACAATTATGACACCCAGTAGCCATACTAGTGTTGATAAATTAGACACATGTGCAACTCTTGGGTATCTTTATTGAAGAAACGTTTAGCCAAGCAGTGGCTCCATCAGTCCATACAAAGGAGAAACTTGAAGCAACAGGAGGAGAATAAGGTAATCAGTCCCTCAACCTTGAGTCGATGTGGTCAGTCCATCAATCTTGAATAGAATACGGCATATGAGCGGAGAAGCAGCTTATAAACTGTAAGCAGGAGAGGTGCAGCAGTCGTAGGTGGTGTCACATTTGCCCAATGTGGAAGTAGGTCTTGCCCAAGGGTTAGGCAAGCAAAGAATTCCCAAGTATTAAGATCCCAAGAAGTTGTAGTGTCTGACAGGATTCTAGATGAATGGTTCACAGAACTGACATGTTGATAAATTAGACACATGTCTAATTTATCAACATGTCGGTTCTGTGAACCATTCATCTACAGCCATACTAGTGTTGCTGAAAGTGGCATGAAGAGGTATAAGCACTTAAGTCTGAGAATTAACGAAGATATTAAACAAGAGATAACCTGTAGCCATAACTGAAGTGTTACTTTGTACACAGAAAAAGAGATTAACATGAGTTTGTGTGACTGACTGACTGACTGAACTGACTTAATTGAGTGACTGAATGACTTACTGAGTGACTTGACTGACTTACTGAGTAACATGACTGACTTACAGAATGACTTGACTGACCTACTAAGTGACTTGACTGACTCACTGAATGACTTGACTGAGTGACTTGACTGACTTACTGAGTGACTAGACTGACTTATTGAGTGACTTGACTGACTTACTGAATGACTTGACTGACTTACTGAATGACTTGACTTATTGAGTGACTTGACTGGCTTATTGAGTGACTTGACTGATTTACTGAATGACTTGACTGACTTACTGAATGACTTGACTTATTGAGTGACTTAACTGGCTTACTGAGTGACTTGACTGACTCATTGAGTGACTTGACTGACTTACACATATATATATATATATATATATATATATATATATATATATATATATATATATATATATATATATATATATATATATGCAAAACAACCACTCTGAAAGAATAGAGAAATTCCAAGCGCTTTCGTGACTACTCACATTATCAAGGAACTATGAAAGTAAAGCATCCAAGGAAGCTATATAAGGGGTCTGGCCAGCACCTCACTATCAGATCCCACAACGGTTAAACACCTGACGCGCGCCGACCCAACTTGGATAGGTCCTTTGCACAACTCACCCACAAACTATTCTACCCAAGAAAATTTAAAAATTATTATTTGTCCAGTGTATTATTAAATTCTTCCCAAATTCTATTAATTATAAATGGATCTAATTTATATAAACCAAAGGAAATATTCATATTATTGTCAAAACTGCTTTTTATGAAACAAGATTCAATTATATTCCTGTCGACCATGGACTTGCTTGATACTACTTTCTCAACTTTTTGAAAATCAATTGGATGGTTAAAATCTCTTACATGAATAAATAGAGCATTGGAATCTTGTCCAGTTCTAATGCTATATTTATGTTGTTTTAATCTTAGTTCGAGATTTTTACCAGTTTGACCGTAATAAACTTTATCGCAAATTTTACAAGGAATCTTATAGACACATCCATCAGCATTTTGGGGGGAATTCTTTATCAAAAGTTTTTTTACTGTATCAAGATTTTTGAATACAACTTTAATATTAAAAGTCTTAAGAAGAGAAGGCATATCAACCAAGTTTTCATGGTAAGGGAGAACCAACATATTTTTAGTTGAATAAGGCTGGTTGTCCCTTTTTGGATTGTAAAAAGTATTTCTAGCAACTTTAAAAGATTTATCAATTACATTTCTTGGGTATTTTAAATCATTACCTATTTCATAAATTTTGGATATTTCCTCATCTATGTACTCAGGACTACAAATTCGTAAAGCTCTCAAAAACATTGATGAGAAAACAGACAGTTTGACTCTATCTTGATGCGAGGAATAATATTTCTCTATTTCTGAGTTATTTTCTTCAAACTCAACATGTTTCTATTCTTCCAAGGAAAGGTGTATATCTAATGAATTCAAATTTAAAATTTACAGAAACTCACCTACTACTAATAACTGTTCCTATGTCCACTATTATTCCTCGCATCAAGATAGAGTCAAACTGTCTGTTTTCTCATCAATGTTTCTGAAAGCTTTACGAATTTGTAGTCCTGAGTTCATGATGAGGAAATATCCAAAATTTATGAAATAGGTAATGATTTAAAATACCCAAGAAATGTAATTGATAAATATATATATATATATATATTATTACAAAAAAAGTAATTTTTAAAAGACGATGGTATTAAGATTTACTCCTTTTGTAATAAAGAGTTCGGGATACATAAATACACACATTAATATAAATTAATCTTTAATATATAAAAATCAACTATCTTTGGTCTAGAGGTATTTGAACTATGATATAATAATATGTACATGTTACTATAATAAATTATAATCAGCATTTTACTAAAATATAATTAATAACCCTACACAGGGTACAACTCTTGACACTACTGTCACTATATATATATATATCTCTATGCTAAAACAATAAATTATAAATAACATTTTTATAATAATAAATTACAATCAACTGCCTCTCACGACACGAAGTCAGTCACACGACACTGTTCAGTGTACACTACAACCAGGCCATCTTCAGTGTCCCACGACACCCTTTTCATCTCAGTGTTCCACTACGGTCCTGTGCATATCTCAGTGTTCCACTCCATCGTACGTCCCTCAGTGTCACACTACGGTCCTGGCCCAGTTCAGTGTAACACTCCAACCTTTTCTTCATGTAATGTCCCACTAAACAGCATCTGACGACTCCGGCCCACAGTTGATCAACGTAGACGGTGAGTCCACAGACATCACCGGTAGTCCAGTAAATCCTCTCCAAAGGCGGTTGACACACCGCTAGCCGAACACCATGCTGCAAGCTCACTGAATGCGGCCGTCAAGTAACTGAGGCCAACAGACTCAGTGAGCTGCGGTGAGCGGTTCTTCTAACGCCACTAGATAGGTACGATTCGGTGGTCAGGTACCTACTGCATAGACGTGTACCCTGAGGAGTTCAGGTACTTAATGTTGAAGCCAGTAGACGTGTACCCTTCGGTGGTCAGGTACCTACTGCTTAGGTGTGTACAGCGAGGCGCTCAGGTACATAATATTTCTAAAGCCAGTAGACGTGTACCCTTCGGTGGTCAGGTACCTACTGCTTAGAGAATTTGGGAAGAATTTAATAATACACTGGACAAATAATCTTAAAAAATTTCTTATTTCTTGGGTAGAATAGTTTGTGGGGTGAGTTGTGCCAAGGACCTTTCCAAGTTGGGACGGCGCACGTCACGTGTTTAAACCGTTGTGGGATCTGATAGTGAGGTGCTGACCAGACCCCTTATATAGCTTCCTTGGATGCTTTACTTTCATAGTTCCTTGATAATGTGAGTAGTCACGAAAGCGCTTGGAATTTCTCTATTCTTTCAGAGTGGTTGTTTTGCATATATATATATATATATATATATATATATATATATATATATATATATATATATATATATATATATATATATATATATATATATATATATATATATATGCAATAAGATCACAGTAAACAGGTGATTTCAAAATATGCAAAACAACCACTCTGAAAGAATAGAGAAATTCCAAGCGCTTTCGTGGCTACTCACATTATCAAGGAACTATGAAAGTACAGCATCCAAGGAAGCTATATAAGGGGTCTGGCCAGCACCTCACTATCAGATCCCACAACGGTTAAACACGTGACGCGCGCAGACCCAACTTGGATAGGTCCTTTGCACAACTAACCCACAAACTATTCTACCAAAGAAAATTTAAAAATCATTATTTGTCCAGTGTATTATTAGATTCTTCCCAAATTCTATTAATTATAAATGGATCTAATTTATATAAACCAAAGGAAATATTCATATTATTGTCAAAGCTGCTTATTATGAAACAAGATTCAATTACATTCCTGTCGACCATGGACTTGCTTGATACTACTTTCTCAACTTTTTGAAAATCAATTGGATGGTTAAAATCTCTTACATGAATAAATAGAGCATTGGAATCTTGTCCAGTTCTAATGATATATTTATGTTGTTTTAATCTTAGTTCGAGATTTTTACCAGTTTGACCGTAATAAACTTTATCGGAAATTTTACAAGGAATCTTATAGACACATCCATCAGCATTTTACCTGGAGTTTACCTGGAGAGAGTTCCGGGGGTCAACGGCCCCGCGGCCCGGTCTGTGACCAGGCCTCCTGGTGGATCAGAGCCTGATCAACCAGGCTGTTGCTGCTGGCTGCACGCAAACCAACGTACGAGCCACAGCCCGGCTGATCAGGAACTGACTTTAGGTGCTTGTCCAGTGCCAGCTTGAAGATTGCCAGGGGTCTGTTGGTAATCCCCCTTATGTGTGCTGGGAGGCAGTTGAACAGTCTCGGGCCCCTGACACTTGTTGTATGGTCTCTTAACGTGCTAGTGACACCCCTGCTTTTCATTGGGGGGATGGTGCATCGTCTGCCAAGTCTTTTGCTTTCGTAGTGAGTGATTTTCGTGTTCAAGTTCGGTACTAGTCCCTCTAGGATTTTCCAGGTGTATATAATCATGTATCTCTCCCTCCTGCGTTCCAGGGAATACAGGTTTAGGAACCTCAAGCGCTCCCAGTAATTGAGGTGTTTTATCTCCGTTATGCGCGCCATGAAAGTTCTCTGTACATTTTCTAGGTTGGCAATTTCACCTGCCTTGAAAGGTGCTGTTAGTGTGCAGCAATATTCCAGCCTAGATAGAACAAGCGACCTGAAGAGTGTCATCATGGGCTTGGCCTCTCTAGTTTTGAAGGTTCTCATTATCCATCCTGTCATTTTTCTAGCAGATGCGATTGATACAATGTTATGGTCCTTGAAGGTGAGATCCTCCGACATGATCACTCCCAGGTCTTTGGCGTTGGTGTTTCGCTCTATTTTGTGGCCAGAATTTGTTTTGTACTCCGATGAAGATTTAATTTCCTCATGTTTACCATATCTGAGTAACTGAAATTTCTCATCGTTGAACTTCATATTGTTTTCTGCAGCCCACTGAAAGATTTGGTTGATGTCCGCCTGGAGCCTTGCAGTGTCTGCAATGGAAGACACTGTCATGCAGATTCGGGTGTCATCTGCAAAGGAAGACACGGTGCTGTGGAATTCTTTATCAAAAGTTTTTTTACTGTATCAAGATTTTTGAATACAAATTTAATATTAAAAGTCTTAAGAAGAGAAGGCATATCAACCAAGTTTTCATGGTAAGGGAGAACCAACATATTTTTAGTTGAATAAGGCTGGTTGTCCCTTTTTGGATTGTAAAAAGTGTTTCTAGCAACTTTAAAAGATTTATCAATTACATTTCTTGGGTATTTTAAATCATTACCTATTTCATAAATTTTGGATATTTCCTCATCTATGAACTCAGGACTACAAATTCGTAAAGCTCTCAAAAACATTGATGAGAAAACAGACAGTTTGACTCTATCTTGATGCGAGGAATAATAGTGGACATAGGAACAGTTATTTGTAGGTTTTCTGTAAATTTTAAATTTGAATTCATTATTACCCTTAATAATTAAAACATCTAGAAAAGGCAATGAGTTATTTTCTTCAAACTCAACAGTAAAGTTTATAGAATGGGCTAAGCTATTTAATTTTCCAAGGAAATGGTGTATATCTACATTTTTGGGCATAAGACACAAAATATCATCAACATATCTGAACCATTTAGCTCTATTAGGGAGGATTGTGTTAAGCAACCTTGTTTCAAAAAATTCCATGTATAGGTTACTAAGAACAGGTGAAAGAGGATTTCCCATTGCCATACCAAACTTCTGAGTGTAAAACTTATCATTAAATACAAATTTTGCATCAACAATGCAAAGTTTAATAAGTTTAATGATAGTAGGAACTGGCAATGGTAAATCATAGTTAACGAGTTCTTCAGATAAGAAACTTAATAAATCATCAACAGGAACTTTCGTAAACAAGGAAGTAACATCAAAACTAACCATGTTAAAATCATTTAAGTCAGTCAAGGAGCTTAATTTATCAACCAAGTCTATGTTGTTTTTAACATTAAAGTTAGAAATTTTGCCAACAATAGGGCTCAAAATATCAACAAGCCATTTGGATAATTTATATGAAACTGACCCTATGGAGCTAATAATTGGTCTGACTGGATTCCCTGGTTTGTGTGTTTTTATTAGTCCATACATGTAAGGTAAAGATGGATTAGTGGAAGTAAATTGTTTGACTAATTCATCTTTGCCTTTCAGTAGAACTTTCGTAAACAAGGAAGTAACATCAAAACTAACCATGTTAAAATCATTTAAGTCAGTCAAGGAGCTTAATTTATCAACCAAGTCTATGTTGTTTTTAACATTAAAGTTAGAAATTTTGCCAACAATAGGGCTCAAAATATCAACAAGCCATTTGGATAATTTATATGAAACTGACCCTATGGAGCTAATAATTGGTCTGACTGGATTCCCTGGTTTGTGTGTTTTTATTAGTCCATACATGTAAGGTAAAGATGGATTAGTGGAAGTAAATTGTTTGACTAATTCATCTTTGCCTTTCAGTAGAAGTTTTATTGTTTTATTGAAATTGCTGTTAACGGTTTCTAGGGGATTTTTCCTAAGTTTAGAATAGGTTTCAGTATCATCTAAGAGATTATTCATTTTTTCTTGGTAATCATTTTCTTTCATAATTACTATTGCATTTATTTTGTCTGCTTTAGTAAGGCGCAAATTTTTATTGTTATTAAGTGTATCATAAGACTTAAAGAATCTTTGAGGGCAATTGGGAATGTTTGGTTTTAACATAGAGCTATATACCATTCCTTTACTAATATTAATTTCATCAGAGGATAAATCAGAAAATTTTTCAAAGTTACAAAAGGCTTTTGCAATTTCAACATTATTAAGTTTTTTTGAAGTTGCAAAACTTAGGCCAAAACCTAGAGCAGCAGTTGTATGTTTGTCTAAAATTTCATCTGATAAGTTAATTACAAAATTGTTATTAGCATGCTTTGTCCAATCACTATTTTCAATTAAAATGTCTAATTTTCTTTGTAGTTTGCTCTTGAGTTCATTACAAATTCTTCTGAGTTTATTATAGCAATGATCCAACATACTGTGTTTCCATTCTGATGGAATGGCCTGATTAAAAGAGTATTTTTTGTTTCTCAATATTTTGAATGCTTCCTTCTCCTGTATTTTAGTTATTTCAATATGTTTCTGAAGAATAATTCTCATAAAATCATCAAAAGGACGATCTCTCATGTCAAGGAGTCTATTGGGTAAAAGAGACTTGGGCAGAACTTGTTCATTTAAACAATTTTTTAAAAAATTAAATCGAATTTTTAACTTGTGGGACTTGATCAGTGCAGAAGAAAACTGTGAAACAAAAGATATATGATTAGGAAAGCTTATCGAGAACATTCTGAAGAGTCGTGTGGTATCCATTAATGCAATAAGATAAGCTTTCCTAATCATATATCTTTTGTTTCACAGTTTTCTTCTGCACTGATCAAGTCCCACAAGTTAAAAATTCGATTTAATTTTTTAAAAAATTGTTTAAATGAACAAGTTCTGCCCAAGTCTCTTTTACCCAATAGACTCCTTGACATGAGAGATCGTCCTTTTGATGATTTTATGAGAATTATTCTTCAGAAACATATTGAAATAACTAAAATACAGGAGAAGGAAGCATTCAAAATATTGAGAAACAAAAAATACTCTTTTAATCAGGCCATTCCATCAGAATGGAAACACAGTATGTTGGATCATTGCTATAATAAACTCAGAAGAATTTGTAATGAACTCAAGAGCAAACTACAAAGAAAATTAGACATTTTAATTGAAAATAGTGATTGGACAAAGCATGCTAATAACAATTTTGTAATTAACTTATCAGATGAAATTTTAGACAAACATACAACTGCTGCTCTAGGTTTTGGCCTAAGTTTTGCAACTTCAAAAAAACTTAATAATGTTGAAATTGCAAAAGCCTTTTGTAACTTTGAAAAATTTTCTGATTTATCCTCTGATGAAATTAATATTAGTAAAGGAATGGTATATAGCTCTATGTTAAAACCAAACATTCCCAATTGCCCTCAAAGATTCTTTAAGTCTTATGATACACTTAATAACAATAAAAATTTGCGCCTTACTAAAGCAGACAAAATAAATGCAATAGTAATTATGAAAGAAAATGATTACCAAGAAAAAATGAATAATCTCTTAGATGATACTGAAACCTATTCTAAACTTAGGAAAAATCCCCTAGAAACCGTTAACAGCAATTTCAATAAAACAATAAAACTTCTACTGAAAGGCAAAGATGAATTAGTCAAACAATTTACTTCCACTAATCCATCTTTACCTTACATGTATGGACTAATAAAAACACACAAACCAGGGAATCCAGTCAGACCAATTATTAGCTCCATAGGGTCAGTTTCATATAAATTATCCAAATGGCTTGTTGATATTTTGAGCCCTATTGTTGGCAAAATTTCTAACTTTAATGTTAAAAACAACATAGACTTGGTTGATAAATTAAGCTCCTTGACTGACTTAAATGATTTTAACATGGTTAGTTTTGATGTTACTTCCTTGTTTACGAAAGTTCCTGTTGATGATTTATTAAGTTTCTTATCTGAAGAACTCGTTAACTATGATTTACCATTGCCAGTTCCTACTATCATTAAACTTATTAAACTTTGCATTGTTGATGCAAAATTTGTATTTAATGATAAGTTTTACACTCAGAAGTTTGGTATGGCAATGGGAAATCCTCTTTCACCTGTTCTTAGTAACCTATACATGGAATTTTTTGAAACAAGGTTGCTTAACACAATCCTCCCTAATAGAGCTAAATGGTTCAGATATGTTGATGATATTTTGTGTCTTATGCCCAAAAATGTAGATATACACCATTTCCTTGGAAAATTAAATAGCTTAGCCCATTCTATAAACTTTACTGTTGAGTTTGAAGAAAATAACTCATTGCCTTTTCTAGATGTTTTAATTATTAAGGGTAATAATGAATTCAAATTTAAAATTTACAGAAAACCTACAAATAACTGTTCCTATGTCCACTATTATTCCTCGCATCAAGATAGAGTCAAACTGTCTGTTTTCTCATCAATGTTTTTGAGAGCTTTACGAATTTGTAGTCCTGAGTTCATAGATGAGGAAATATCCAAAATTTATGAAATAGGTAATGATTTAAAATACCCAAGAAATGTAATTGATAAATCTTTTAAAGTTGCTAGAAATACTTTTTACAATCCAAAAAGGGACAACCAGCCTTATTCAACTAAAAATATGTTGGTTCTCCCTTACCATGAAAACTTGGTTGATATGCCTTCTCTTCTTAAGACTTTTAATATTAAAGTTGTATTCAAAAATCTTGATACAGTAAAAAAACTTTTGATAAAGAATTCCCCCCAAAATGCTGATGGATGTGTCTATAAGATTCCTTGTAAAATTTGCGATAAAGTTTATTACGGTCAAACTGGTAAAAATCTCGAACTAAGATTAAAACAACATAAATATAGCATTAGAACTGGACAAGATTCCAATGCTCTATTTATTCATGTAAGAGATTTTAACCATCCAATTGATTTTCAAAAAGTTGAGAAAGTAGTATCAAGCAAGTCCATGGTCGACAGGAATATAATTGAATCTTGTTTCATAAAAAGCAGTTTTGACAATAATATGAATATTTCCTTTGGTTTATATAAATTAGATCCATTTATAATTAATAGAATTTGGGAAGAATTTAATAATACACTGGACAAATAATAATTTTTAAATTTTCTTGGGTAGAATAGTTTGGTGGTGAGTTGTGCAAAGGACCTGTCCAAGTTGGGCCGGCGCGCGTCAGGTGTTTAACCGTTGTGGGATCTGATAGTGAGGTGTTGGCCAGACCCCTTATATAGCTTCCTTGGATGCTTTACTTTCATAGTTCCTTGATAATGTGAGTAGTCACGAAAGCGCTTGGAATTTCTCTATTCTTTCAGAGTGGTTGTTTTGCATATTCTGAAATCACCTGTTTACTGTGATCTTATTGCATATATATATATATATATATATATATATATATATATATATATATATATATATATATATATATATATATATATGGATGTATGACAATACAGATGATTGCTGATGTTATGAATGAAAAGAAGTTGGATGTCCCATCTGAAACAAAGCTGAAGGGGGTAGGAGAGTTTCAGTGGGGGGAAATAAATGGGATTAAATCTGGAGTATCTGAGAGAGTTAGAGCAAAGGAAGGGGTAGCAGTAATGTTAAATGATCAGTTATGGAAGGAGAAAAGAGAATATGAATGTGTAAATTCAAGAATTATGTGGATTAAAGTAAAGGTTGGATGCGAGAAGTGGGTCATAATAAGCGTGTATGCACCTGGAGAAGAGAGGAATGCAGAGGAGAGAGAGAGATTTTGGGAGATGTTAAGTGAATGTATAGGAGCCTTTGAACCAAGTGAGAGAGTAATTGTGGTAGGGGACTTGAATGCTAAAGTAGGAGAAACTTTTAGAGAGGGTGTGGTAGGTAAGTTTGGGGTGCCAGGTGTAAATGATAATGGGAGCCCTTTGATTGAACTTTGTATAGAAAGGGGTTTAGTTATAGGTAATACATATTTTAAGAAAAAGAGGATAAATAAGTATACACGATATGATGTAGGGCGAAATGACAGTAGTTTGTTGGATTATGTATTGGTAGATAAAAGACTGTTGAGTAGACTTCAGGATGTACATGTTTATAGAGGGGCCACAGATATATCAGATCACTTTCTAGTTGTAGCTACACTGAGAGTAAAAGGTAGATGGGATACAAGGAGAATAGAAGCATCAGGGAAGAGAGAGGTGAAGGTTTATAAACTAAAAGAGGAGGCAGTTAGGGTAAGATATAAACAGCTATTGGAGGATAGATGGGCTAATGAGAGCATAGGCAATGGGGTCGAAGAGGTATGGGGTAGGTTTAAAAATGTAGTGTTAGAGTGTTCAGCAGAAGTTTGTGGTTACAGGAAAGTGGGTGCAGGAGGGAAGAGGAGCGATTGGTGGAATGATGATGTAAAGAGAGTAGTAAGGGAGAAAAAGTTAGCATATGAGAAGTTTTTACAAAGTAGAAGTGATGCAAGGAGGGAAGAGTATATGGAGAAAAAGAGAGAAGTTAAGAGAGTGGTGAAGCAATGTAAAAAGAGAGCAAATGAGAGAGTGGGTGAGATGTTATCAACAAATTTTGTTGAAAATAAGAAAAAGTTTTGGAGTGAGATTAACAAGTTAAGAAAGCCTAGAGAACAAATGGATTTGTCAGTTAAAAATAGGAGAGGAGAGTTATTAAATGGAGAGTTAGAGGTATTGGGAAGATGGAAGGAATATTTTGAGGAATTGTTAAATGTTGATGAAGATAGGGAAGCTGTGATTTCGTGTATAGGGCAAGGAGGAATAACATCTTGTAGGAGTGAGGAAGAGCCAGTTGTGAGTGTGGGGGAAGTTCGTGAGGCAGTAGGTAAAATGAAAGGGGGTAAGGCAGCCGGGATTGATGGGATAAAGATAGAAATGTTAAAAGCAGGTGGGGATATAGTTTTGGAGTGGTTGGTGCAATTATTTAATAAATGTATGGAAGAGGGTAAGGTACCTAGGGATTGGCAGAGAGCATGCATAGTTCCTTTGTATAAAGGCAAAGGGGATAAAAGAGAGTGCAAAAATTATAGGGGGATAAGTCTGTTGAGTGTACCTGGTAAAGTGTATGGTAGAGTTATAATTGAAAGAATTAAGAGTAAGACGGAGAATAGGATAGCAGATGAACAAGGAGGCTTTAGGAAAGGTAGGGGGTGTGTGGACCAGGTGTTTACAGTGAAACATATAAGTGAACAGTATTTAGATAAGGCTAAAGAGGTCTTTGTGGCATTTATGGATTTGGAAAAGGCGTATGACAGGGTGGATAGGGGGGCAATGTGGCAGATGTTGCAAGTGTATGGTGTAGGAGGTAGGTTACTGAAAGCAGTGAAGAGTTTTTACGAGGATAGTGAGGCTCAAGTTAGAGTATGTAGGAAAGAGGGAAATTTTTTCCCAGTAAAAGTAGGCCTTAGACAAGGATGTGTGATGTCACCGTGGTTGTTTAATATATTTATAGATGGGGTTGTAAGAGAAGTAAATGCGAGGGTCTTGGCAAGAGGCGTGGAGTTAAAAGATAAAGAATCACACACAAAGTGGGAGTTGTCACAGCTGCTCTTTGCTGATGACACTGTGCTCTTGGGAGATTCTGAAGAGAAGTTGCAGAGATTGGTGGATGAATTTGGTAGGGTGTGCAAAAGAAGAAAATTAAAGGTGAATACAGGAAAGAGTAAGGTTATGAGGATAACAAAAAGATTAGGTGATGAAAGATTGAATATCAGATTGGAGGGAGAGAGTATGGAGGAGGTGAACGTATTCAGATATTTGGGAGTGGACGTGTCAGCGGATGGGTCTATGAAAGATGAGGTGAATCATAGAATTGATGAGGGAAAAAGAGTGAGTGGTGCACTTAGGAGTCTGTGGAGACAAAGAACTTTGTCCTTGGAGGCAAAGAGGGGAATGTATGAGAGTATAGTTTTACCAACGCTCTTATATGGGTGTGAAGCGTGGGTGATGAATGTTGCAGCGAGGAGAAGGCTGGAGGCAGTGGAGATGTCATGTCTGAGGGCAATGTGTGGTGTGAATATAATGCAGAGAATTCGTAGTTTGGAAGTTAGGAGGAGGTGCGGGATTACCAAAACTGTTGTCCAGAGGGCTGAGGAAGGGTTGTTGAGGTGGTTCGGACATGTAGAGAGAATGGAGCGAAACAGAATGACTTCAAGAGTGTATCAGTCTGTAGTGGAAGGAAGGCGGGGTAGGGGTCGGCCTAGGAAGGGTTGGAGGGAGGGGGTAAAGGAGGTTTTGTGTGCGAGGGGCTTGGACTTCCAGCAGGCATGCGTGAGCGTGTTTGATAGGAGTGAATGGAGACAAATGGTTTTTAATACTTGACGTGCTGTTGGAGTGTGAGCAAAGTAACATTTATGAAGGGATTCAGGGAAACCGGCAGGCCGGACTTGAGTCCTGGAGATGGGAAGTACAGTGCCTGCACTCTGAAGGAGGGGTGTTAATGTTGCAGTTTAAAAACTGTAGTGTAAAGCACCCTTCTGGCAAGACAGTGATGGAGTGAATGATGGTGAAAGTTTTTCTTTTTCGGGCCACCCTGCCTTGGTGGGAATCGGCCGGTGTGATAATAAAAAAAAAAAAAAATAATATGTATATGTATATATATGTATATGTATATATATGTATATATATGTATATGTATATATACATATTATATGCATTGAACATTGAAATGTCCATGAGATGGAAGAAAAGTTTCATGTACCACTTGTAACTCTTACAAACACAAACAACAAAGCCAATCTGCATGTCACATTTGTCAACCAAGTGCATGTTTTCTGTATAATCAATCACTGTCACTGGTTTTCGAATATGTTCATTAGTCACTCGATCAACTTTGCCACTGTCTTGCATTTCGTTACGGTGAATGGTTGTCAACAATGTGACATCTCGTTTGTCATGCCACCGTAATGCCATGATGTCATTGGCAGTAAACACCTGCACGTCATCACCACGAGCACCTGCGTTGAACCTGGGCATATATTTACGATTAGAACGCACTGTGCCACACACATCTGTCTTGTTCACTCGCAAGAAATCACTGAGTAAAGGGCTTGTGTACCAGTTATTGGTATATAATGTATGCCCCTTACCAAGATAAGGTGCCATCATGCTTCTCACTACATCACCTGAGATACCCAATAACATCTTGGTATCTTTCAATGTTTTACATCCAGTGTATACAACAATATCCAATACCAGGCCACTGTCACAGTCACAGAGTACAACCAGTTTTATACCAAAGCGTTTCCTCTTGCTTGGTATATACTGCTTGAATGACAGCCTACCTTTGAACAAAATCAAAGACTCGTCAATTACAAGATTCTTGAATGGATAAAAGTACATGTTGAACTTTTGTTTGAGATACATAAAAACATTTTTAATCTTGTATAACCTGTCACTTCTGTCAGGCCTGGTTTTGTCAGAGAAGTGCAACGTATGTAACAGTAAAATAAACCTGTTCACTGGGATGATTTCACTGAAGACCGGGGTAGAAATTAGCTGACCTGTGGACCAGTATGCTTTTATATTATGCTTATAGACATAAGGCATAAGCATTATTGTTGCAAAAAGCAAATACATTTCTGCAACAGTCGTCTCTTTCCACCGGTGTAGTCTTGACTGTGGTGATATGATCGTATTTGCCATGGTGTACTGAAAATACTTGTTACTTTCCCTGACAATAGTTTCCATCAAGAGCTGGTCAAAGAATATTTCAAAAAAATTCCAGTTCATGAGGCCATGGTTCCAAGGGGACAAGTAGGTAGAATTCCACTTTGAGAGTCATCAGAGTGGTGGGACTTGGGAACAAAATTCGAATTTTGCTGCCAATCCCAGATATGGTTTGCTGGTGGATACTGGACATCATAGGCTGGTTGTGCGTGTAGTTGTGGTTGTGGTGGGCTGGTGGCTGACGCTCCGCTTTGTCCTTGAACTGAGCAGTCAACCTCAACAGAACACATGACCATAACACAAAGCACAGATCACTCTTTGATGTTCCTCGTGTCCATCTCACACTATGAAAAAACTCATTGCACATAAAAGGCCCAAAAATCTGGAATTCACTACCTGTGAATATAAAAGAAACACTGTCTGTTTATAAATTCAAGTCTCTTCTTAAAAATCACTTGCTCACCCACAACCAAATAAATACACCTACCATCCAACTTACGACCTGCTCGACTTACGACCACTCGACTTACGACTGTGTTTTTTATACCAAATTTCTGGGAAATAAACAACTATTTGTGTTGTACACAGTGTTTATCCTAAACCTTACAGTATAAAATACAGTACTATCAGCATAAAAAGTATAGTAAAACATGAAATACCAAAATAAAACAATAAAATAAAGTCATTACAAAAATGTTTTGTTGATATTCAGTAGTAAAGTTCGACTTACGACCATTTCGACTTACGACCGGTTTCTTGGAACCGAAGTCGGATGGTAGGTGTACTGAATAATTGTATCTCACAAATGTTTAACATGTGACCCAATCAAACTTTGTTATTTTTAATTACATTACCTAACAGAATACTCCATTCTACTGAATGCTCAGCAACACAGTAAATGACCATATGACCTGTCTTTGAAATACTCACTTGTGCTTAAATGTTAACTGTTTGCAACAATGTTTACCACTGAATATATCATTGCTTAGTTAATCTTAAGTTAATTTTAAGCCTGCCCATAATGCTTTGCATACAAGGGGCTTTGGCATGTTACACCTAACCACTGTATTTCCTTGTACTTCTATGTATCATGATCAAATTAATAAATAAATAAATAATTAAGATAAACTTGTTCATTGGGATGATTTCACTGAAGACTGGGGTACAAATTAGCCGATCTGTGGACCAGTATGATTTTATATTATGCTTTTAGACATGAAGCATAAGCATTATTATTGTAAAAAGCAAATACATTTCTGCAACAGTTGTCTCTTTCCACCGGTGTAGTCTTGACTATGGTGATATGATCGTAATCCAGTTCATTTGCAGTGTTTCCAAGGGGACAAGTAGGTAGAATTCCACTTTGACAGTCATCAAACTGGTGAGGTTTGGGAACAAAATTGGGATTTTGCTGCCAATCCCAGATATGGTTTGCTGGTAGATACTGGACATCATAAGCTGGTTGTGTTGGTAATTGTGGTTGTGTTGGGCTGGTAGCAGACGCTCCGCTTTGTCCTTGAGCTGAGGAGTCAGCAGCGTGGGTCCCAGCCTGGGCTGGTGAGTCACGCATGGCCATGGCACTACCATCACCACTACCACCACCTACTGATGCCTGTGGTCTATCCATGCCAAGTGTAGCCACATCATCCTCACTTTCACTGTCTGTTCCTGGTGTAGGGCTATGGGATGTACTCCGGGATGTACTCCATCCTTTGGGCACTGCATAGGGAACACTACCCGAGTGCATGCGGCGGTGTATATACCGACGCTTCACTGGTGAGTATGTTTCCTCACTATCACTACTCAAATGATCGTCAAGAGCAATAAAATCACAATCCACGTCACTATCATCATCATTACTGAAGTCAGAGGCCTGACCACGCGAAAATAATAGTTTTCTCTTGCGATGAGGTTCAACTGACCGTGACTGAAGGGTGCCCACACCAGAGGTAGAAGGTTGTGGATGGTCAGGGTTTTCTGTGCTATTATTGATATCCTGGTCACTCCTTTTGGTCACTAACTGATCAAAGCCAAAGAATTCATCTTCATTTCCACTTCCATCAGAGTCAGAACTATCAGATAGGAAGAGGAGAGTCCCAATTTTTCTTGGAGTGAGAGCTGCCTTGCGACGAGGCATGGTGAACAAAGGTAACTGAGCCGGCGTTTCCACAATGCTATGCGGGCGCCTTGAGTTTTTGTTTATGGCGCACACACACACCACGCAGACCCATTCTCTCATGTGTAGGCCTATGAGCCTTTTCACGCTAAATGTGACACCGCTAGAATTTTGGTGTAAATCTACGGTTTGGACCCTGAACGTAAAGCCGTAGATCTACGGGATGGACCCTGAAAGGGCTAAACTATGTTCAGTTTCTTTAGTATTAAGTAGTCTGTAGCCATTAAATTAAGTCTGCCCATAATGCCTAGGCATTATAGTGGCTCTTTGTACTGCAACTCATTTTTGTAATTTCTTAATCTCAGTGTAATCTTGCAAGGAAATAAAAATTGATTGATTGATTGAAAGCAATGCCCAGGATACCAGAAATAGTGCTGAAAGCACAGACGATTATCAACCTTCCACAAAAAAAGTCAAAGTGACTTATTTCCATATGGGTGGTGGGGATGATAGCATGGTTGGTGGAGAAGGCAGCATCAGTGGTGGGGAAGGCAACATGGGTTTGTGTAAACAACATAGCAGCATATGTGTAGATTACCTAGGATAACTAAAAAAAAATCAAAGTGACTTATTTCCATGTGGGTGATGAGGAAGATGGCATAGTTGGTGGAGAAGGCAGCATGGGTAGTGAGGATGGCAGCGTGGGTTTGTGTAAACATGTTTTGTAAACAATATAATGACAACAATGTTTGTGCAGTTATTGTGTTGCATACATATGGTCACTGTCTTGAACACTATGTGCTTAATTTTCCACTTATTGAGGAATACAGAGACAGACAGTATAATAACCTATGTGACATGTCAAGATATCTTATTGTAAAAGGACACAAGTGCAACTAATGTGACATTTTATCGGTAATTCTAGCAACATTATTACAAGATATCTTATTAATGAAAATAAGATACCAGATATACTAAGCAAATTTCCTAAATTTGCTTGTAACAGATAAGTGAACTGTGGATATGTAGATAAAAAAAAACCCATATGTACACCTGTTAACCCTTTTGGGGCTTAGTTCCTAGACCTTTTGTGTATCCACATGCTCTTGCGCTACCGCACACAGGATGGATATGGGGTGCACAATAAACTAGCCATTTTGGTGGCAAAATCTAAAATCTAAAAATCTAATACAATGAGTGGATATACATACACTATGCATTACAACAGGGCTCCACTTATAAGGCAGGATAGGTTCCAGGCTACCCCTGGAAAGCAGACATCACTAGAAAGCAGAACGCCATTTTTTTCCACTTATAAATGTATGTAAATGCCAGATAACAAGTTTACACTAATATATATTAAGTTAGCAATATTACTAGGCATCAAAAAACAATAAAAAGAAAAATACACACACAGTACTCTCAATATTTACCTCAAAATATATATAGTCTTAATGTAAAGGTAAGAGGTGAGCAGTATTTATTTTAAGAAGTCAGGTGTGAGAGGTATGGTAGCCCTCCTGGCCACCCCACCCACACATAATATACTACGATGTGTAAAATGCCATGGAGTGATAAAATGCATATACAGTACACTCATTACTTACCTTAAAATATTTGAAGTCTTTATGGTCTTAATGTAGGGTGAGAAGTGAAAAATATTTATTTGTAAAAAGTCAGGTGTGGGAGATCTGGTAGCCTGCCTGGCCACCTCACCCACACATAATATACAACATTCAAAGCGCCCTAGAGCGATAAAATGCATATACAGTGCACTCATCGCTTACCTTAAAATATTTTGTATACACTCATTACCTTAAAATATTTTTAGTCTTAATGTAGGTGAGAGGTGAGTAAGCGAGATAAAAATGAATGAATAAGCGAGAGAGAACAAGACAGAGCTGCAGAGTATGTACTATGAAAACAAACGCATCTGGTTATGGTTGATACATGTTCTTACAAACACTTTACATTGTGTACAAGTTGTCTCCACATCACAAACTTCCATTGTCATGTAACATCATTTTTAGAAGGAATGATGCTTTGACAAGGTAGTACAGAAGAATAAATAAACATCAACACTCCTGTTCTCATGCAACACATCATTTTTAGAGCGAATAATATTACAGGTCCTCCATCACAAATCCGGCATCATTGGGACCTGTAGTGTGCCGGATTACTGAGTTTGCCGGATTACAGAGTGGTTAGGATAGAATACACTTAATAAAATTAACCAACTTGACTTACACAAAGTTAATTGAACATCGGCAAAAATCGAACATTTCCGCTACTTTGAGCTCAATTTCAAGGTACTTTTCATCATGAAAGCAATCAAAATCATGTCTATTTCTGTAATATATCTTCCGTTCTATCAAATGAGTTCAAAAAAAAAAGAATACAACCATAAAAACCATATGAAAATATACTGCAAAGAGGCGGCTAATGGCTGAGAAGTGAACTCCTTATTTATCATCCGTCTTTTTTATTTTTGGTGTACGTTAAGAAGCATCTTTCCATCATACATTGCCTAAGTTTCAATGAGATAGCCCAACAAACAACCAAGAAAAAAAAAATATTTACCAAAAATCAAATATGGCAAGCCCAAGCCAGGTACTGGAAATAAGTCACTTCGTCTGACTTTTTTGGGTTATCCTACGTTCTCTATACATACACTGCTATGTATGATAATCTATGTAACTGTAATTGTGTGTACCTGAATAAAACTTACTTATTTACTTACTTCTAGTCTGTCAAGTGAGTACAAGAAACCGCTAATTTACTTATTTCAACTACCCAATAAAGTGGTAAGAAATTGGCACTTTGGCTGATTTCACACAAATTTCAACAGATGCCAATTTCAAAATAGGGTCCAGAATAAACAATGTAGACATTCCTGGCACTAAAATAACATTTTCTCTGTTCGTCAGTCACGGCAACAGGCCCCTCTTATATTACTCTTGCTTTTCATTTGGAATTTTTATTCACAAAAAAAAAAATAGAAGGTTTACTGTTATGCAGACTGCTGCATTATTGTAATAATTGTACAAATAATGTCAAGCCATTCTTGACTCCGTACTGGAATTTAGACTGGCAGGCGGACAGGTATTGGACGGTGACGTCATTTGTTTACTCTTGAGCTTCGCTAAAGAATAGAACATTTTTCACTACTGTGAGTGCAATTTCAAGGTACTTTTCATCATGAAAGCAATCAAAATCATATCTATTTCTGTAATATATGTTTCATTCTATCAAATGAGACCGAAAAAATGAGATAACCATAACAACCATACAAAAAAATAACGCTAAGCGGCTGCTAATGGCTGAGAAGTGAACTCCGCTATTTATGGTCTGATTTCTTTCATTTTTGGTGTACGTGAAGAAATATCTTTCCATCATACATTGTCCAAGTTTGAATAA
Source organism: Cherax quadricarinatus (assembly GCF_038502225.1). NCBI lineage: Eukaryota > Metazoa > Arthropoda > Malacostraca > Decapoda > Parastacidae > Cherax > Cherax quadricarinatus. Next base: position 41,981,619 of record NC_091296.1, read on the forward strand.
GATAACCCAACAAACAACTGAGAAAATAATATAATAATAATAATATCTTTATTTACTACACGTACATGTACAAGGTTTACAGGCCTAGCTGACATCAGTGACATACTACTATATAGAAAGCCGCTTGTTATGCAGAGTATTTCAAGAAAATTAGGTCAGTGTCCCAGGATAACACCCACACCAGTCGACTAACACCTAGGTACCCATTTACTGATGGGTAAACATAGACAACAGGTGTAAAGAAACAAGCCTAATGTTTCTACCCTGGCTGGGAATCGAATATTTACCAAAAATCATATATGGCTAACCCAAGCCAGGTACTAAAAATAAGCCACATTGACTTTTTTTTGGGTTATCCTAGGTTCTTTACACATATAAGAACATAAGAACGAAGGAACACTGCAGCAGGCCTACTGGCCCATGCGAGGCAGGTCCAAGTCTCCTACCGGCTTAAGCCAATGCACCCAACCTAGTCAGGTCAGGTCACATTGACTTAAGGGAGGAACACGGCAACCGACCTGGTAGCACAAGCTATCAGGTCCAACTCACACCCACCCACATCCACTCATGTATTTATCCAACCTATTTTTAAAGCTACACAACGTTCTGGCCTCTATCACTGTACTTGGGAGTTTGTTCCACTCATCCACAACTCTATTACCAAACCAGTACTTTCCTATATCCTTCCTGAATCTGAATTTTTCCAACTTAAAACCATTGCTGCGAGTCCTGTCTAGGCTAGATATTTTCAGCACACTATTTACATCCCCTTTATTTATTCCTGTCTTCCATTTATACACCTCAATCATATCCCCCCTAATTCTACGTCTTTCTAGAGAGTGCAGATTCAGGGCCCTTAGTCTATCCTCATAGGGAAGGTTTCTGATACATGGGATCAACTTTGTCATCCTCCTTTGTACATTTTCCAGAGCATTTATATCCATTCTGTAATACGGTGACCAAAACTGTGCAGCATAATCTAAATGAGGCCTAACCAAGGATGTATAGAGTTGAAGAACAACCTGAGGACTCCTATTATTTATGCTTCTTGATATGAAGCCAAGGATTCTATTAGCTTTATTGCGAACACTTATGCACTGTTGTCTTGGTTTCAGATTACTGCTAACCAGAACTCCTAAATCTTTTTCGCAATCCGTAATATTAAGATCTACATTATTTAGTTTATATGTGGCATGGTTATTGTCCTGTCCAACATTTAGAACTTTGCATTTGTCTATATTAAACTGCATCTGCCACTTCTCCGACCACTGCATCAGTCTATTCAAATCTTCCTGGAGTGCTCTAATGTCCTCGTCAGAATGAATTCGACGGCCTATTTTGGTGTCATCGGCAAACTTGCCGATGTCGCTCTTTATGCCCTCATCTATGTCGTTTATGTAGATTGTGAACAGCAGGGGGCCCAACACTGACCCCTGTGGAACACCGCTCGTGACGCTTCCCCACTCTGATTTCTCCCCATTTATGCAAACTCTCTGCTGCCTATTTGTCAACCATGCCTCTATCCAGGAAAAAATTTCTCCTATTCCATGTGCCTTAATTTTCCTCAATAGTCTCTGATGTGGGACCCTGTCAAAAGCCTTACTGAAGTCCATATACACAATATCATATTCATTACCATGATCTACCTCCTCAAATACCTTAGTGAAAAAAGTTAATAAATTCGTAAGGCAGGAACGCCCCTTTGTAAAACCATGCTGAGATTCGTTGATTAATTTATGCTTTTCAAGGTGGCTACGAACTGCCTCGGCAATTATTGATTCCATAAATTTTCCCACTATGGAGGTTAGGCTTATTGGTCTATAGTTCGAAGCTAAGGACCTGTCACCTGCTTTGAAAATAGGTATCACATTTGCCATTTTCCACTTATCTGGCACCATGCCAGTTTGTAGTGATATGTTGAAAAGATTAGCCAAAGGTTTGCTAAGCTCCTCTTTACATTCCTTTAGAACCCTTGCATACAGTTCATCAGGGCCTGGGGATTTGTTAGGTTTTAATTTATCTATTTGCCTAAGGACCATGTCACTTGTGACCCTAATCGTGCACAGTTTATTATCGTCCTGTTCTACATAATTTATCATTTCTGGAATATCGCTGGTATCCTCCTGTGTAAAAACTGAGAGGAAGTATGTGTTAAAAATTCTACACATTTCCTTATCACTGTCAGTGAGCTGACCCGAGGAACTTTTGAGTGGGCCTATCTTGTCCCTGATCTTACTTCTGTATACCTGAAAGAATCCTTTTGGGTTAGTCTTCGATTCTCTTGCAACTTTAACCTCATAATCTCTTTTTGCTTTTCTAATTCCCTTTTTTATTTCTCTCTTTAACTGAATATATCGATTTCTTAATTGCCCCTCTCCTCTTTTGATTTGCCTATATATGCCTCTCTTTTGACCAATCAGATATTTTAATCTATTGTTCATCCATTTAGGATCATTTTTGTTTGATCTGATTTCCCTATTTGGAACATAATTTGACTGAGCAGCTAGAACTATGCCCTGGAAAGCGTCATATCGGCAACCATCACCACCTACCTGACCCTAGTCAGGTCATTCCAGTTCAGCCCACCTAAGTAATTTTTCAGTCCTATGAAATCAGCCAAGCGAAAGTCAGGGACGGAGACTTGATTGCCATTATTAGGGGAATTCCATGATATATTAAAACTGAGTGATTTGTGATCACTTTCCCCGAGCTCATCCCTCAAGATTATTAAACCTTAAGGGAGCTAGTCCCTTGCTGCCCTCTGCTGTCCCCCTTTGTTTGCTGACCCGATCTATTGTCTTTATTTATAACTTCATGCTGAATGCCTTTTATACATTTACTGTTTCCAACCCTAGTGTTGCAACCTGTTTGTTTCCCACACACACACCCATACCTCTATCTTCTATCAGTTTAAAATAACAGTCATTTCACCAATGGCCTTCTCAATTGAGTTTGCAAGTGCTACCACCCCAGCCCCAGAGATATGTACCCCATCCCTTGCATACATATCATGTTTGCCATAAAAGTTGTTCCAGTTGTCAGTGAATGGGATTGCAAGTTCCTTGCAGTATCTGTCTAGCCAGCAATTTACACCAATTGCCCTAGACAACCATTCATTTGTTACTTCCCTTCTAGGCAAGATGCTACATATGATTGGGACCCCTCCCTTAGACTTAATGAAATCTATAGCTGACCTGTACTTATCTAGCAGCTCTACTCTCCTACCCTTCCCAATATCATTTCCACCAGCACTGAGACAGATAATGGGCTTGTTCCCATTACCTGACATATTATCCAGCCTGTTAACTATGTCCCCAACACCAGCTCCAGGGAAGCACACTCTATCTCTCATCTTATTCCTATTACAAAAAGCACGGTCAATATATCTTACCTGAGAGTCACCAACCACAAGAATGCGCTTACCTCTGTTAGCAGGGGCAGTAGTACCCTTACCTTCACTGGCCACTGAAGTACATTCATCCTGAAGAACAGAGAAGCGATTTCCTACCTTCAGATCTTCACTCTTAACTTTCCTTATTCTGATTCTCCTCCCATTACTGGTTACCACTCGCCACTTGTAGCAGGTGCTGGACTGCACCTCACTGCTGGTAGCCGTTTCTACCTCCCCACCTACAGCCTCCTCACAGCGAGAGACAGACTGCACCTCACTGCTAGAAGCCTCATTCCCCACAACTCCAGCCACCTCACACTCTCTCCCAGACCCATTGAGGTGGACCTTCAGCCTCCTAATCTCCTCCTGGAGAAGCAAGACCACCTCTTCAACTCTCCAACCTCAATTTTTAAAACACTGCAGAAGCAAGCCATGCTTTGTAACCGTCCACGCTAATCCCCAAAGCAGCTCAGGGTCTGTGACCTCACGTGACGACTGTAGATCTATGTTTTATTTTTCCTGCCTTCAAATTTGGCGTGATAGACCTGAGCGGCCTAGACATGAAAGAATGGGTCTGTGCACTCAGTGTGCGCAGTATGAAAAAATTCGGGGATGCTGCAGTACTGCATGGTACCACCAGTTTCAGCTCCATCTTTGGTCAACATCATGGCAAACCCCCTTGATTCACTCATGCCTCTTATTTGAGGAAAGTGAAACAGAATACGAGTTTAGTGAATTTGGGACCAATATCGCCACTAATGATCAAGGAATTAGTGGAAATATTGATGATAACCCTGATGACCCTCAGCCCATCACCTCTGGTGTGGCCAGTGTGGACAGGGTGGCCATACCAGACCCTCAGCCCAGCACTTCTGGGGTGGCCAGTGTGGTTAATGTGGCCAGTGTGGCCACAACAGACCCTCAGCCCAGTACCTCTGGGGTGGCTATTGTTACTACCCAAAGGCAACTGCGCAAGAGGAAATTATAATTTTCCTGCGGTTTTGGTGTTAACGATAGTGAAAGTGATATAAGTGACAATGATAAAATCAATTTTATGCCCATAGATTATTCATCGAGTGAAAGTGATATTCATTATTCCCCAGTGAAATGTACTTTTAGGCGTGGTCACCTACGTTCAGGCAGTGTGCCATATGCAGTCCGCAAGGGTTGTGAGAGGTCATGATTCAAAACCCCAGTCACTGATAGTGATGCTGATCATGAAGGGGAATATGCTGGGATGGAGGAAGAGGAGGTGGGTGGCACAGAGCCTGGGCCTCATGGTGCGGTGGGTGGGCAGACAAAGAACTGCCCGGCACCCTCTCAACCATATGCTGCCACCACTCCCGTCTCTCCTCCTACTCCCTCATGCCCCATGCCACAGGTCCACCCTGCACCATCAGACTGCGAATGGAACTGGACAGACAGTACACCATTCATGCCACATCCTTGCAATTTTGATGCCATTGGAAGTGGCATTGTGCCAGAATGTTCCATCACAAGTGGGTCTACAGAGTTAGACTATTTCCAGCTATACTTTTATGAGCCTGTAATGAACTTGATTGTCACCCAGACCAACAGTTACTACTGCTATACAATGGACAACACAGAGGTTGCAAATTGTCAGGGCTGTGCAGGTGGAAAGATATAACTGTGGCTGAAATGTATTTATTCCTTGGCACTGTCATGCTTATGCCACATACATATAAGAACAATATAGCAAACTACTAGCCCACAGACTACTTCATCAGTACTCCTGTCTTCTGTGACCTCCTTCCCTGCAACAGATTCACTCTGTTGCTAGAAATGTTGCACTTCTCAGTCAGGAATATGCCCAACAGAAATAGCTTCTTATACAAAATCCAGGAAGTGTTTATGTATCTGAAGTAAAAATTCAGTGCCTACTTTTATCCATTCAAGAACATTGTTGTTGACGAGTCCTTGATTCTGTTCAAGGGACGACTGTCATTCAAACAATTCACGTGTATACCAAGCACACATAATCGCTTTGGTATAAAACGGTATGTTATGTGTGACTGTGAGACTGTTATTGTTGTGTTGGATGTCATTATCTACACAGGGAAAAATGCACTCGATGATACCAGGCACATGTTGGGCATTTCTGGGGATGTAGTTCGCAAGATGATGGAGCAATACATTGGCAAGGGTCATACATTGTACACAGACACCTGGTATACAAGCCCTATGTTTACTGATTTCCTCTGTGTGAACAATACTAATATATGTGGAACAGTGAGAAGGAATAGAAAACACATGCCAAGGTTCACTGGAGGTAGTGCTGAAGGTGCAGTGCAAGTGTTTCATGCCAATGACATCATGACACTGACGTGGTATGACAAATGGGACGTGATGTTGCAGTCAACCATCCACAGAAACGAGATTGTACAAACAGACAGAGTGAACAGGGACACCAGTGAACATGTAAAGCCAGCTGCTGTCATCGACTGTACGAACAATATGTGACTAGTCGACAAGTATGACATGCAAATAGGGTTTGTTGATTGTGTGTGTAGGAGTCGCAAGTGGTATATGAAAATGTTTTTCCACCTTGTAGACATTGTAATGCTCAATGCCTTCAACATGTAAGAAATAAAGACTGGGAAGCAACACCACTATGCAGAATTCACCCTCAGTGTCATAAAGCAGATAGTAAAAAAGTATGGTACTACACCTGTACCAGTCCCTCCACAGTGACCTGTCACCCCACAACAGTGACCTGTCACCCCACAACCAGAGGGTGATGTGCCAGACCCAATAATCCCTAACTGTCACTGCCTGATACCGACACCATCTACCCCAAAGAAGAAGTAAGGTCCTCTTAGTCACTTCCTCCCAAGCCTTACCTATAATGTTTACAGAATTGAGGATGCTAAAGTGATCTCTCCAAAACTCTCTTAGAGTCAATTGAGTTTCTGTGGTCACTACAAAGCACCTTTCAAACATAGCTTTTTTTGTA
>NC_091296.1:41988083-42080583 GCF_038502225.1 Cherax quadricarinatus
GATGGGGAAGTGGAATAAGAATCTTTCCTCCGTAAGCCATGCGTGTTGTAAAAGTCAACTAAAATCCAGGGAACAATGGGCTAGTAACCCCGTTTCCTGTAAAGATTACTAAAAAGAATAAGGAGAAGAAAATTGTCAAAGTGGGAAGTTTGAATGTGCGTGGATGTTGTGCTAATGATAAGAAAGAGATGATTGTGGATGTTATGAATGAGAAGAAGCTGGATGTCCTGGCTTTAAGTGAAACAAAGCTGAAGGGGGTGGGAGAGTTTGAATGGAGAGGAATAAATGGGATTAGGTCAGGGGTTTCAAATAGAGTTAGAGCTAAAGAAGGAGTAGCAATAATGTTGAAGGATCAGCTATGGCAGGAAAAGAGGGACTATAAATGTATTAAAGGATTATGTGGAGTAAAATAAAGATTGGATGTGAAAAGTGGGTTATAGTAAGCGTGTATGCACCTGGAGAAGAAAGAAGTGTAGAGGAGAGAGAGAGATTTTGGGAAATGTTGAGTGAATGCGTGGGGAGTTTTGAATCAAGTGTGAGAGTAATGGTGGTTGGGAATTTCAATGCTAAAGTGGGTAAAAATGTTATGGAGGGTGTAGTTGGTAAATTTGGGGTGCCAGGGGTAAATGTAAATGGGGAGCCTTTAATTGAGCAATGTGTAGAAAGAGATTTGGTAATAAGTAATACATATTTTATGAAAAAGAGGATAAATAAATATACAAGGTATGATGTAGCACGTAATGAAAGTAGTTTGTTAGATTATGTATTGGTGGATAAAAGGTTGATGGGTAGGCTCCAGGATGTACATGTTTATAGAGGGGCAACTGATATATCGGATCATTATTTAGTTGTAGCTACAGTTAGAGTAAGAGGTAGATGGGAAAAGAGGAAGGTGGCAACAACAAGTAAGAGGGAGGTGAAAGTGTATAAACTAAGGGAGGAGGAAGTTCGGGGGAGATATAAGCGACTGTTGGCAGAAAGGTGGGCTAGTGCAAAGATGAGTAGTGGGGGGGGTTGAAGAGGGTAGGAATAGTTTTAAAAAAGCAGTATTAGAATGTGGGGCAGAAGTTTGTGGTTATAGGAGGGTGGGGTGCAGGTGGAAAGAGGAGTGATTGGTGGAATGATGAAGTAAAGGGTGTGATAAAAGAGAAAAAGTTAGCTTATGAGAGTTTTTTACAAAGCAGAAGTGTTATAAGAAAAGCAGAGTATATGGACAGTAAAAGAAAGGTGAAGAGAGTGGTGAGAGAGTGCAAAAGGAGAGCAGATGATAGAGTGGGAGAGGCACTGTCAAGAAATTTTAATGAAAATAAGAAAAAAATTTGGAGTGAGTTAAACAAGTTAAGAAACCCTAGGGAAAGTATGGATTTGTCAGTTAAAAATAGAGTAGGGGAGTTAGTAGATGGGGAGATGGAGGTATTAGGTAGATGGCGAGAATATTTTGAGGAACTTGTAAATGTTGAGGAAGAAAGGGAGGTGGTAATTTCATGCACTGGTCAGGGAGGTATACCATCTTTTAGGAGTGAAGAAGAGCAGAATGTAAGTGTGGGGGAGGTACGTGAGGCATTACGTAGAATGAAAGGGGGGAAAGCAGCTGGAACTGATGGGATCATGACAGAAATGTTAAAAGCAGGGGGGGATATAGTGTTGGTACTTTTGTTTAATAAATGTATGAAAGAGGGGAAGGTACCTAGGGATTGGCGGAGAGCATGTATAGTCCCTTTATATAAAGGGAAAGGGGACAAAAGAGATTGTAAAAATTATAGAGGAATAAGTTTATTGAGTATACCAGGAAAAGTGTATGGTAGGGTTATAATTGAAAGAATTAGAGGTAAGACAGAATGTAGGATTGCGGATGAGCAAGGAGGTTTCAGAGTGGGTAGGGGATGTGTAGATCAAGTGTTTACCGTGAAGCACATATGTGAACAGTATTTAGATAAAGGTAGGGAAGTTTTTATTGCATTTATGGATTTAGAAAAGGCATATGATAGAGTGGATAGGGGAGCAATGTGTCAGATGTTGCAAGTATATGGAATAGATGGTAAGTTACTAAATGCTGTAAAGAGATTTTATGAGGATAGTGAGGCTCAGGTTAGGGTGTGTAGAAGAGAGGGAGACTACTTCCCTGTAAAAGTAGGTCTTAGACAGGGATGTGTAATGCCACCATGGTTGTTTAATATATTTATAGATGGGGTTGTAAAAGAAGTAAATGCTAGGGTGTTCGGGAGAGGGGTGGGATTAAATTATGGGGAATCAAATTCAAAATGGGAATTAACACAGTTACTTTTTGCTGATGATACCGTGCTTATGGGAGATTCTAAAGAAAAATTGCAAAGGTTAGTGGATGAGTTTGGGAATGTGTGTAAAGGTAGAAAGTTGAAAGTGAACATAGAAAAGAGTAAGGTGATGAGGGTATCAAATAATTTAGATAAAAAAAAATTGGATATCAAATTGGGGAGGAGGAGTATGGAAGAAGTGAATGTTTTCAGATACTTGGGAGTTGTAAAGTAAAAGGACACAAGTGCAACTAATGTGACATTTATTGTGGCAACGTTTCGCTCTCCAGGAGCTTTATCAAGCCATTACAAACAATACATGGACACAGAGGGTATATAAAGGCTCAGAGTGAGGTGAATACTAGTGAGGTACCATTTCGATGTTCACTAGTGGTAGTAGTAGTAGTAGTAGTAGTGGTAGTGACAAAAGTAATACAATATGGTAGAGCAATTAATTCGTACATGAGTAAAAGGATATAAAAGCTATTACTTGGGTAACATAAAAATAGGTTGGACAAATATAAACTGGAAAGAGGCAGCTTGTTTCAGTGTTCACTCTCAGTGCTTTGTGTAGTATAACAGGAGAGACTATGTGATGGCAGGGTTTACTGTTTTCAGGAGGATTCTTGCTAAGACTTCGGAGATGGTGAAGCTGCCGTTGTTTTGTTTAATTGTATTCGAAACAGCGATCAGTGCTGATTCAAGGCACTTGCGTGTGCGGAAATTAGATTCTTTTATCACTAATTGGGCGTCTCTGAATTTCATAAGATGATTGGTGGAATTTCGGTGTTGTACACAGGCGTTGTTTAAGTTGTCGTTCCTACATGCGTATATGTGTTCATTGAGGCGGGTGTCGAGGTTTCTTGCTGTTTCACCTACGTAGATCTTGTCACAGCCTCCACAGGGTATAGTGTAAACTCCTGCATTGACTGGTTCGTGGTGCTTGGGTTTTGTCCTGGTTAGATCCTTTATTGAAGTGGTAGAAGCGATGGCGACTCTGGTGTTAGCTTGTGAAAGTACTTTTGAGACGTTTAGTGCAACCTGGCTGTTGGGAAGAATTATAACTTTGTTAGGAGCGGTGTTGATGCGTGGAGAATTGATGATCTGAAGAGCTCTTTTCTTGCAGTCTTTGATGAAAAAAGAAGGAAATTTTAACTCAGTGAATGTTTGGTGAATGTAAGTACATTCCTCGTCAAGAAACTCAGGACTACAAATTCGGTATGCTCTTAGGAAAAACCCGATGATGATGCCTCTTTTGGTCTTGGTATCTTGACTGGAATAGAAGTGTGTGAGATCATTTTTATTGGTGGGTTTCCGATAAACTTGAAATCTTAGGTTGTTGTCTACTTTGTGAATGAGGACGTCGAGGAAAGGTAGCTTGTCATTGGACTCTTCTTCTAGTGTAAACTGAATCGCTGGTTCAACTGCGTTGAGCCTTGCCTGAAGATCCCGTACATCAAAACGTTTTGGAGTTATTACGAGGACATCGTCCACGTAACGTAACCAAGTGACGCTTGAAGGGATGATGTTGGCGAAGTGTTCGGACTCTAGGTGTTCCATGTATAAGTTGGCTAGGACGGCACTTATTGGGGACCCCATTCCCATGCCGTAGGTTTGTTTGTAGAGCTTGTTATTGAAGGAAAAACAGTTGAAGTTAACACAGAGTTCAATCAAGTCAACAAAATCTCCGGGAGGTAAAGGAAGATTAAGGTCCTGGTTGACTTTACGTCGTAGAACCTCGATGGCTTTTTTGGTAGGTACTTTTGTGAAGAGGGAAGTCACATCCAAACTGCTTAGTTTCTTGTTACGGATGGAGAGGTTACGGATGCGGTTGAGAAGGTCGCCTGAGTGGTTAAGATGAGCGGGGCTGATGGTCCCCAGAAGGCAGGAAAGATGTTTGGCAAGAACTCCGGCTAGTTTGTGTGGAGCACTGCCTATTCCTGACGTGATTGGTCTGAGAGGAATATTGTGTTTATGGGTCTTGGGTAAACCATACATGTGTGCTGGTTTAGGGTTGCTTGGTAACAAGTACAGAAGTTTCTTCCCTTCTCTAGTGCGTTTGAGTATTTGTCTGGTTTTGTATAGAAAGTCTTTGGTGAGCGTCTCCCACTGTTGAGTGCTGATGGGTTCGTATGTAGATTGATCATTCAAAAGGTCCATCATTTTAGTGTTGTAGTCACTGGTGTTGAGTATGACGACTCCACCTCCTTTGTCGGCGGTGGTGACGATAATGTTGGGGTCGTTGGCGAGGTCCTTAAGGGCAGTGATGTATCTTCTAGGAAGATTAGAAGAAGAAGGTTCACATAAAGCTGCAGTGAGAAGGCCCTGTAAATAACCCTTCTGGAAGTTGCTGTCACTGTGTCTATGGTTCCTGGTAACAAGATTGAGTTGATAGTTAGGTTTGCGTATGTTGGTGGTAAATTTGAGTCCCAGACTCAGTGCTTGTTTCTCGTAGTCGACGATAAGTTGTTTATCAGGGATTCGCGTCCCATTTCCTTCCATCGACTGTTAGTGCAGAGGTACTGAAGTTTGCGATTGAGTTTGATCTTCTGTTGGAGGTTAGCTGTGGTGACTGTGCTGAGAATATGCTCAGCAGTGTGTTGGTCAATCTGAAGATTGGCCCTCATATTCCTTGCAGTTTCAAAGGTTTCCTTAGCGATGTTAGAAAGTTCTTCGGCACATTCAGTTAAGTAAGCTTGGGTAGCTGGAGAGAAGGGGTGCTTGGAGTTGGAGAGTTGTGCAGGAGTAGACTTAGGGATCACCTTCTCTGCCAGGCAATCTTGTAGGAACCATAGACACAGTGACAGCAACTTCCAGAAGGGTTATTTACAGGGCCTTCTCACTGCAGCTTTATGTGAACCTTCTTCTTCTAATCTTCCTAGAAGATACATCACTGCCCTTAAGGACCTCGCCAACGACCCCAACATTATCGTCACCACCGCCGACAAAGGAGGTGGAGTCGTCATACTCAACACCAGTGACTACAACACTAAAATGATGGACCTTTTGAATGATCAATCTACATACGAACCCATCAGCACTCAACAGTGGGAGACGCTCACCAAAGACTTTCTATACAAAACCAGACAAATACTCAAACGCACTAGAGAAGGGAAGAAACTTCTGTACTTGTTACCAAGCAACCCTAAACCAGCACACATGTATGGTTTACCCAAGACCCATAAACACAATATTCCTCTCAGACCAATCACGTCAGGAATAGGCAGTGCTCCACACAAACTAGCCGGAGTTCTTGCCAAACATCTTTCCTGCCTTCTGGGGACCATCAGCCCCGCTCATCTTAAACACTCAGGCGACCTTCTCAACCGCATCCGTAACCTCTCCATCCGTAACAAGAAACTAAGCAGTTTGGATGTGACTTCCCTCTTCACAAAAGTACCTACCAAAAAAGCCATCGAGGTTCTACGACGTAAAGTCAACCAGGACCTTAATCTTCCTTTACCTCCCGGAGATTTTGTTGACTTGATTGAACTCTGTGTTAACTTCAACTGTTTTTCCTTCAATAACAAGCTCTACAAACAAACCTACGGCATGGGAATGGGGTCCCCAATAAGTGCCGTCCTAGCCAACTTATACATGGAACACCTAGAGTCCGAACACTTCGCCAACATCATCCCTTCAAGCGTCACTTGGTTACGTTACGTGGACGATGTCCTCGTAATAACTCCAAAACGTTTTGATGTACGGGATCTTCAGGCAAGGCTCAACGCAGTTGAACCAGCGATTCAGTTTACACTAGAAGAAGAGTCCAATGACAAGCTACCTTTCCTCGACGTCCTCATTCACAAAGTAGACAACAACCTAAGATTTCAAGTTTATCGGAAACCCACCAATAAAAATGATCTCACACACTTCTATTCCAGGGTTTTTCCTAAGAGCATACCGAATTTGTAGTCCTGAGTTTCTTGACGAGGAATGTACTTACATTCACCAAACATTCACTGAGTTACAATTTCCTTCTTTTTTCATCAAAGACTGCAAGAAAAGAGCTCTTCAGATCATCAATTCTCCACGCATCAACACCGCTCCCAACAAAGTTATAATTCTTCCCAACAGCCAGGTTGCACTAAACGTCTCAAAAGTACTTTCACAAGCTAACACCAGAGTCGCCATCGCTTCTACCACTTCAATAAAGGATCTAACCAGGACAAAACCCAAGCACCACGAACCAGTCAATGCAGGAGTTTACACTATACCCTGTGGAGGCTGTGACAAGATCTACGTAGGTGAAACAGCAAGAAACCTCGACACCCGCCTCAATGAACACATATACGCATGTAGGAACGACATCTTAAACAACGCCTGTGTACAACACCGAAATTCCACCAATCATCTTATGAAATTCAGAGACGCCCAATTAGTGATAAAAGAAACTAATTTCCGCACACGCAAGTGCCTTGAATCAGCACTGATCGCTGTTTCGAATACAATTAAACAAAACAACGGCAGCTTCACCATCTCCGAAGTCTTAGCAAGAATCCTCCTGAAAACAGTAAACCCTGCCATCACATAGTCTCTCCTGTTATACTACACAAAGCACTGAGAGTGAACACTGAAACAAGCTGCCTCTTTCCAGTTTATATTTGTCCAACCTATTTTTATGTTACCCAAGTAATAGCTTTTATATCCTTTTACTCATGTACGAATTAATTGCTCTACCATATTGTATTACTTTTGTCACTACCACTACTACTACTTCTACTACTACCACTAGTGAACATCGAAATGGTACCTCACTAGTATTCACCTCACTCTGAGCCTTTATATACCCTCTGTGTCCATGTATTGTTTGTAATGGCTTGATAAAGCTCCTGGAGAGCGAAACGTTGCCACAATAAATGTCACATTAGTTGCACTTGTGTCCTTTTAGTTTACATATTGTCGGTAATTCTACCAACTTTATTACTTGGGAGTTGACGTGCCGGCGGATGGATTTATGAAGGATGAGGTTAATAATAGAATTGATGAGGGAAAAAAGGTGAGTGGTGCATTGAGGTATATGTGGAGTCAAAAAACGTTATCTATGGAGGCAAAGAAGGGAATGTAAGAAAGTATAGTAGTACCAACACTCTTATATGGGTGTGAAGCTTGGGTGGTAAATGCAGCAGCGAGGAGACGGTTGGAGGCAGTGGAGATGTCCTGTCTAAGGGCAATGTGTGGTGTAAATATTATGCAGAAAATTCGGAGTGTGGAAATTAGGAAAAGGTGTGGAGTTAATAAAAGTATTAGTCAGAGGGCAGAAGAGGGGTTGTTGAGGTGGTTTGGTCATTTAGAGAGAATGGATAAAAGTAGAATGACATGGAAAGCATATAAATCTATAGGGGAAGGAAGGCGAGGTAGGGGTCGTCCTCGAAAGGGTTGGAGAGATGGGGTAAAGGAGGTTTTGTGGGCAAGGGGCTTGGACTTCCAGCAAGCGTGCGTGAGCGTGTTAAATAGGAGTGAATGGAGACGAGTGGTACTTGGGACCTGACGATCTGTTGGAGTGTGAGCAGGGTAATATTTAGTGAAGGGATTCAGGGAAACCGGTTATTTTCATATAGTCGGACTTGAGTCCTGGAAATGGGAAGTACAATGCCTGCACTTTAAAGGAGGGGTTTGGGATATTGGCAGTTTGGAGGGATATGTTGTGTATCTTTATACGTATATGCTTCCAAACTGTTGTATTCTGAGCACCTCTGCAAAAACAGTGATTATGTGTGAGTGTGGTGAAAGTGTTGAATGATGATGAAAGCATTTTCTTTTTGGGGATTTTCTTTCTTTTTTGGGTCACCCTGCCTCGGTGGGAGACGGCCAACTTGTTGAAATATATATATATATATATATATATATATATATATATATATATATATATATATATATATATATATATATATATATATATATATATATATATATATATACAGTGGTATCTCGGGATATAAACTTAATTTATTCCAGAAGGCTGTTCGAGTATTGATACCGAACGAATTTGTTCCATAAGCAATAATGTAAATTAGATTAATCCGTTTCAGACCCCCAAAAATACACTTACAAAAGCACTTACAAATACACTTAGATAATTGTTCGAGGTACCACTACATATATATATATATATATATATATATATATATATATATATATATATATATATATATATATATATATATATATGCAAAACAACCCCTGTGAATGAATAGAGAAGTTCCAAGCGAACAGGTAAAATTGGTCAGTTAGCAAGAACTCATTTAAAATTAAGCCCTTTCTAAAAATTTCTCTTATACGTTTTCATTTATGTTAATGTAAAAACTAATAATTTTGTACCAAAAGAAGCTTAGAACACTCACCTAACCTTATTATAACAAGCGCAATTTAATTTAGGCTAAACCAACTAAATATATTTTACATAAGTTTACCGTAATTTAATAATAAACAAATACAATTAAATATATTTTTTTTGTTGAGATCAAAATGATTTTTGAGAAATTACTGCATACACAAATTTTTAGCTTTCCTTATTTTAGCCTAAATTGCAAGTTTTACCTATTCGGCACTACACACACACACACACACACACACACACACACACACACACACACACACACACACACACAAACACACACACACTCACACAGGGAGGGGACACAGAAACAAGAGGCCACAATTGGAAGTTGAAGACACAAATGAGTCAGAGAGATATTAGGAAGTATTTCTTCAGTCATAGAGTTGTAAGGCAGTGGAATAGCCTAGAAAATGACGTAGTGGAGGCAGGAACCATACACAGTTTTAAGACGAGGTTTGATAAAGCTCATGGAGCAGGGAGAGAGAGGGCCCAGTAGCAACCGGTGAAGAGGCGGGGCCAGGAGCTAAGACTCGACCCCTGCAACCACAAATAGGTGAGTACAAATAGGTGAGTACACACACACACACACACACACACACACACACACACACACACACACACACACACACACTCACTAAGGGGTATGACCCACGAGTAGAGGTTCATGGAAATCGACCAAACGACACTGGAGGACAGGAGAGATAGGGGGTACATGATAACGACTTTTAAAATACTGAGAGGAATTGACAAGGTGGACAGAGGCAAAATGTTCCAGAGATGGGACAAAGCAACAAGGGGAGAGACGCTTGGAAATTGAAGACACAGATGAATCACAGGGATGTTAGGAAGTATTTCTTCAGTCACACAGTAGTCAGGAAGTGGAATAGTTTGGGAAGCGATGTAGTGGAGGCAGGATCCATACAGAGGTATGATAATGCTCATGGTGCAGGGAGAGTGACCGAGTAGCGGCCAGTGAAGAGGCGGGGCCAGGTGCTGTGAATCGACCCCTGCAACCACAACTAGGTGAGTATAATATATATATATATATATATATATATATATATATATATATATATATATATATATATATATATATATATATATATATAAACAAACAATCGCAGATAGGCGATCTTAACTATGTAGGACAAGCCACGGGGGAGGGGGAATCTTTTGCTCAAGTACTTTCACACTTCTCAGTGCGTCATCAGGAGCTGTGCAATGTTGCAAGGGAGCAAATAAAGCAGGGAGAGAGGTCTGAGTAGCGTAGGTGTTACCGTCCACGGTTACCCATAGACTGGGCTAGTGGTCGGTGCCAACCCCACCCTACCATCAACCCCCCACTACCCATATGAGGCAGGAGGGTTTCTGAGATGTCAAGTAGGAAATTATAAGATATGAAAAGCCAGTCCCAAGCTTTTTCTAATCGTGTATAACAGGTCATGTGGTTTGAGAAAATAAGTTTCTCGTTACATACTGAAGACATGGATAGCTATTCTGTGTGACCTTTTCAAATAATGAAAGGAATACAATGTGCTCTTTGTCCGTTTAATTGTCCTGCTCTGAGGTACTCGAATGTTCTATCCATGTACTCAAAAGTATCTCTTGTCTACTGTTTTCTCATGGGGACTTATATGCTTATCCGATAATATTTCTATGGTCTAAATTCTATTAATACCCTTTAACTTTTCCTAACGTTATCTTGTGTGCTTGTCACTGTATGGTACATTAACAACTAAAGGTGTTATATAACCATCAAAACTGACGTGGTGTGAAGTTTTGGTACGTAGACACTGGACGGGCGTCACCAGTCCATCAACCCACCTGGCATAATGAACAATCCTGTGATTTTTGTATAGCATTGAAATTTCTCTATTCTTTCACAGTGGTTGTTTTGCATATTCTAAAATCACCTGTTTACTGTGATCTTATTGCGCATATATATATATATATATATATATATATATATATATATATATATATATATATATATATATATATATATATATATAAATATATATATATATATATATATATATATATATATATATATATATATATATATATATATATATATATATATATATATATATATATATAATCCTGCTACACATTCTCCCTCCTCAAGAGACAACATCGTTCGCATTGCCTTAAGCACTTAACAACAATCCTTCAAAGATCATGCACCCAGCAAAGCTAGGTGTTGTTCATAACACTAACACAATTTTTGTTCCTAGCAGGTATCATTTTCCAACTCCTTTTATTGCAAAACAATAGAAAATGCCCATTATTCCTTTTAAACTTTGCTTTTGTAGCTTAAAATAGGTATTTTTAACAAAAAAATGGCTAAATTTCAATATTTTTTTTTTGCTAGTTTTGGATGTAAAACAAAAACATGTAATAAAAATAAATAAAATTTACATTAAAGTAAAATTTACATAAATTTTATTTTAATCTTTCTGAAACGTATTTACAAAGTTAAAAATGAGTAGTGTTTCTAGATTTTGCGAGCAGCAACAAAACACTTTCCCGCTTAAGCGCACAAATGTTTTCATTATAAGATCCCTGATATCTGCGTTCAAAGTCCATTATATCTTGGTGGAAGCGCTCCTCTTGCTACTCTGAGTATGCTTCCATATTCTCCTTGAAATTGTCAAGATGAGCATCAGGGATATGGACCTTAAGGGACATTCCACAGCCCACCTGACCATAGCTTTTTACCAAGGTCTCAATAAGTTCCACATAATTGTCAGCTTTGTTGGTGCTCAGAAAGCCCTGTGCTACACCAACAAAACTCTCCCAGGCTTCCTTTTCCTTCTCTGTGAGCTTCTTTGGAAATTCTGAGCACTCCATGATTTTCCTGACTTGTGGTCGAGTGAAGATGCCAGCCTTCACCTTTGCCTCTGATACCTTTGGAAAGAAGTACTGAAGATACTTGAAGGCTGCAGACTTTTTGTCTAGAGCTTTAACAGATTGTTTCATTAGCCCTAGTTTGGTGTGTAATGGAGGGAACAGAATCTTCTGAGGATCCACGAATGGTTTATGTTTGATATTATGTCTTCCTACTGAAAACTCGGTCCTTGGAGGCCAGTGCTTCCTCTGGTAATGTGCTGCTCTGTCTCTACTATCCCAGTGACAGAGATAACAGGGAAACTTGGTAAAACCTCCTTAGAGTCCCATAAAAAATACCACCATTTTGAAGGCTCCAATAACCTCCCAGCCACACTTATCATAGTTCAAAGCTTCCAGTAGAAGTTTGACACTGTTGTAGTCCTCCTTAAGATGCACTGAATTAGCAAAGGGAAAAGATGGATACTTGTTCCTGTTGTGCAGAAGTACAGCTTTTAGGCTTCTGGAGAAGCTGTCAATGAAGAGTCTCCACTCATCTGGATTGCATGCAATTCCAGTTGCATCAAACAGGCCTGATACATCATTACAGTAGCACAACCTGCCTTCATTAGTGAAGAAGCTTGAGAAATGTTGGTGACGTTTTCCTTGGGTTGTCACTTGCACACTTTCATCCACCAAGTCCCACTCCTTGAGCATTGAAATCAAAAGCTCGGCATTTGACTTTGTCAAACCGAGATCTCTGATAAGGTCATTGAAGTCTGTTTGGTTTGGGTAGTAAGGATTCCTCTCAACAGCTGCATCTGTGAGATCATAGTCTTGTTCACTGTGCTCTTCATTTTATGATTTGCTTCTTTCTTCTTCTGACGGTTGGCTTCTTTCTGGTGGTGTAGGTTCTGGAAGATCAGCACTGTGTGGTACTGGTGCAATAGAAGAGGAAAGGTCTGGATAAGAAATAGCAGGTGCATTTTTCCCAGTTCGGTGTTGGAAGGATCCACCAGGCAGAAGTAGCAGTTGGTTGAGTGATCAGCGGGTTCACGCCATATTCTAGGAACAGCAAACTTTGTGGCTCTCTTTTCTCCTCTATACTATCCTGTAAAAGAACAAAAGAATTAGTTTCAGTTACGCACATTTCATTTAAGATTGTACCCTTCATATAACTAATGACTTTCTTACCTTCCAATGTTTTCTTACAATGTTCACAAGCAACATGAGGCGCCCAGGTCTTGTCTTGGTCCGCAACTAGCATGACAAAATATGCATTGTACGCTTCACACATTTTTTTAGATGTTACTGCAGAGAACTTTTTTACTCATATTTCATCGTTCTGGACAGGTTTCTTTCTCATATTTCATCGTTCTGGACAGGTTTCTTTCTCATATTTCATCGTTCTGGACAGGTTTCCCTCTCATATCTCATCGTTCTGCACAGGTTTCCCTTTCATATTTCATCGTTCTTGACAGGTTTCCCTCTCATATTTCATCGATCTGGACAGGTTTCTTTCTCATATTTCATTGTTCTGGACAGGTTTCCCTCCCATATTTCATCGTTCTGGACAGGTTTCAATATCATATTCCCTTGTTCTGGACAGGTTTCTTTCTCATATTTCATCGTTCTGGACAGGTTTCCCTCTCGTATTTCATCGTTCTGGACAGGTTTCTCTCTCATATTTCATCCTTCTTGACAGGTTTCCCCCTCATATTCCATCGTTCTTTACAGGATTACCTCTCATATTTCATCGATCAAGGAAGGTTTACCTGTCATATTTCATCGTTCTGGACAGGTTTCCCTGTCAAATTTCATCGTCCTGGACAGGTTTCCTTTTCATATTTCATCGTTCTGGGCAGGATTCCTTCTCATATTTCATCGATCTGGACAGGTTTCTTTCTCATATTTCATCGTTCTGGAAAGGTTTCCCTCTCATATCTCATCGTTCTGCACAGGTTTCCCTTTCATATTTCATCGTTCTTGACAGGTTTCCCTCTCATATTTCATCGATCTGGACAGGTTTCTTATATTTCTTTGTTCTGGACAGGTTTCCCTCTCATATTTCATCGTTCTGGACAGGTTTCAATCTCATATTCCCTCCTTCTGGACAGGTTTCTTTCTCATATTTCATCGTTCTGGACAGGTTTCCCTCTCGTATTTCATCGTTCTGGACAGGTTTCTCTCCCATATTTCATCGTTCTTGACAGGTTTCCCTCTCATATTCCATCGTTCTTTACAGGTTTACCTCTCATATTTCATCGATAAAGAAAGGTTTCTCTGTCATATTTCATCGTTCTGGACAGGTTTCCTTGTCATATTCCATCGTTCTGAACTGGTTTCCCTCTCATATTCCGTCGTTCTGGACAGGTTTCCCTTTTATATTCCATCGTTCTGGAGAGGTTTCAACCTTATATTTCATCGTTCTGAACAGGTTTCTCTCATATTTCATCGTTCTGAACAGGTTTCTCTCTCATAATTCATCGTTCTGGACAGGTTTCCCTCTCATCCTCGTTCTGGACAGGTCTCCCTCTCATATTTCATAGTTCTGGACGGGTTTCCCTCTCATATTTTATCGTTCTGGACAGGTTTTCCTCTCGAATTGCATCCTTCTGGACAGGTTTCCCTCTAATATTTCTTCGATCTGAACACGTTTCTTTCTCATATTTCATCGTTCTGGACAGGTTTCCCTCTCATACTTCATCGCTCTGAACTGGTTTCCCTCTCATATTCCAACGTTTTGGACAGGTTTCCCTCTCATGTTTCATCGTTCTGGGCAGGGTTTCCTCTCATTTCGTGGTTCTGGACAGGTTTCTCTCTCATATTTCATCTTTCTCGACAGGTTTCCACTCATATTTCATCGATCTGGACAGGTTTTTTTCTCATACTTCATCGTTCGGGACAGGTTTCCCTCTCATATTTCATCGATCTGGACAGGTTTCCCTCTCATATTTCATCCTTCTGGACAGGTTTCCCTCTCATATTACATCATTCTGGACATATTTCTTTCTCATATTTCATCCTTCTTACAGGTTTCCTTCTCATATTTTCTCGATCTGGAAAGGTTTCCCTCTCATATTTCATCGTTCTGGACAAGCTTCCTTCTCATATTTCATCGATCTGGACAGGTTTCTTTCTCATATTTCATCGTTCTGGACAGGTTTCCCTCTCATATCTCATCGTTCTGCATTGGTTTCCCTTTCATATTTCATCGTTCTTGACAGGTTTCCCTCTCATAGTTCATCGATCTGGACAGGTTTCTTTCTCATATTTCATTGTTCTGGACAGGTTTCTCTCTCATATTTCATCGTTCTGGACAGGTTTCAATCTCATATTCCCTCGTTCTGGACAGGTTTCTTTCTCATATTTCATCGTTCTGGACAGGTTTCCCTCTCGTATTTCATCGTTCTGGACAGGTTTCTCTCTCATATTTCATCGTTCTTGACAGGTTTCCCCCTCATATTCCATCGTTCTTTACAGGATTACCTCTCATATTTCATCGATCAAGAAAGGTTTATCTGTTAAATTTCATCGTCCTGGAGAGGTTTCCCTCTCATATTTCGTCGTTGTGGACAGGTTTCCATCTCATATTCCATCGTTCATGACAGGTTTCTTTCTCATATTTCATCGTTCTGGACATGTTTCCCTCTCATATGTCGTTGCTCTGGACAGGTTTCCCTCTCACATTTCATCGATTTGGACAGGTTTCTTTCTCATACTTCATCGTTCTTGACAGGTTTACCTATCATATTTCATCGTTCTGGACAGGTTTCCCTCTCATATTTTATCGATCTGGACAGGTTTCCCTCTCATATTTCATCGTTCTTGACAGGTTTCTCTCTCATATATCTTCGTTCTGGACACCTTTCCCTCTCATATTTCATCCTTCTGGACAGGTTTCCCTCTCATATTACATCCTTCTGGACATGTTTCTTTCTCATACTTCATCCTTCTTTACAGGTTTCCCTCTAATATTTTCTCGATCTGGAAAGGTTTCCCTCTCATATTTCATCGTTCTGGACAGGTTTCCCTGTCACATTTCATCGTTCTGGACAGGTTTCCCTCTCATAATTCCTCGTTCTGGGCAGGATTCCTTCTCATATTTCATCGATCTGGACAGGTTTCTTTCTCATATTTCATCGTTCTGGACAGGTTTCCCTCTCTTATCTCATCGTTCTGCACAGGTTTCCCTTTCATATTTCATCGTTCTTGACATGTTTCCCTCTCATATTTAATCGATCTGGACAGGTTTCTTTCTCATATTTCATTGTTCTGGACAGGTTTCCCTCTCATATTTCATCGTTCTGGGCAGGTTTCAATTTCATATTCCCTCGTTTTGGACAGGTTTCTTTATCATATTTCATCGTTCTGGACAGGTTTCCCTCTCGTATTTCATCGTTCTGGACAGGTTTCTCTCTCATATTTCATCGTTCTTGACAGGTTTCCCTCTCATATTCCATCGTTCTTTACAGGTTTACCTCTCATATTTCATCGATCAAGAAAGGTTTATCTGTCATATTTCATGGTTCTGGACAGGTTTTCCTGTCAAATTTCATCGTCCTGGACAGGTTTCCCTCTCATATTTCGTCGTTGTGGACAGGTTTCCCTCTCATATTTCATTCTTCATTTCAGGTTTCCCTCATATTTAATCGTTCTGGACAGGTTTCTTTTTCATATTTAATCGTTCCGGACTGGTTTCCCTCTCATATTTCATCCTTCTGGAAAGGTTTCCATCTCATATTCCATCGTTCATGACAGGTTTCTTTCTCATATTTCATCGTTCTGGACAGGTTTCTTTCTCATATTTCATCGTTCTGGACAGGTTTCCCTCTCAAATTTCATCCTTTTGGACAGGCTTCCCTCTCATGTTTCATCGTTCTGGACAGGCTTCCCTCTCATATTTCATCGTTTCTGACAGGTTTCCCTCTCATATTTCATCGTTCTGGACAGGGTTCCCTCTCATGTTTCATCGACCTAGACAGGTTTCTTTCTCATATTTCATTGTTCTGGACAGGTTTCCCTCTCATATTCCCTCGTTCTGGACAGGTTTCCCTCTCGTACTTCATCGTTCTGGACATGTTTCTCTCTCATATTTCATCGTTCTTGACGGGTTTCCCTCTCATATTCCATCGTTCTTTACAGGTTTCCCTCTCATATTTCATCGTTCTGGACATGTTTCCCTGTCATATTTCATCGTTTTGGAGAGGTTTCCTTCTCGTATTTCATCGTTCTGCACAGGTTTCCCTCTCATATTCCATCGTTCTGCACAGGTTTCTCTCTCATTTTTCATCGTTCTGGACAGGTTTCCCTCTCACATTCCATCGTTCTGGACAGGTTTTCCTCTCATATTGAGTCGTTCTGGACAGGTTTCCTTCTCATATTTCATCGTTCTGGACAAGTTTCCCTCTCATATATCAACCTTCTGGACAGTTTTCCCTCTCGTATTCCATCGTTCTGGACTGGTTTCCCTCTCATTTTCCATTGTTCTGGACAGGTTTCAAGCTTATATTTCCTCGTTCTGGACAGGTTTCCCTCTCATATTCCATCGTTCTGTACAGGTTGCCCTCTCATATTTCATCGTTCTGGACAGGTTTCCCTCTCATATTTCATCGATCTGGACAGGTTTCTCTCTCATATATCATCGTTCTGGACCGGTTTCCCTCTCATATTTCATCGTTCTGGACAGGTTTCAATCTCATATTCCCTCGTTCTGGACAGGTTTCTTTCTCATATTTCATCGTTCTGGACAGGTTTCCCTCTCGTATTTCATCGTTCTGGACAGGTTTCTCTCTCATATTTCATCGTTCTTGACAGGTTTCCCCCTCATATTCCATCGTTCTTTACAGGATTACCTCTCATATTTCATCGATCAAGAAAGGTTTATCTGTTAAATTTCATCGTCCTGGACAGGTTTCCCTCTCATATTTCGTCGTTGTGGACAGGTTTCCATCTCATATTCCATCGTTCATGACAGGTTTCTTTCTCATATTTCATCGTTCTGGACATGTTTCCCTCTCATATGTCGTTGCTCTGGACAGGTTTCCCTCTCACATTTCATCGATTTGGACAGGTTTCTTTCTCATACTTCATCGTTCTTGACAGGTTTACCTATCATATTTCATCGTTCTGGACAGGTTTCCCTCTCATATTTTATCGATCTGGACAGGTTTCCCTCTCATATTTCATCGTTCTTGACAGGTTTCTCTCTCATATATCTTCGTTCTGGACACCTTTCCCTCTCATATTTCATCCTTCTGGACAGGTTTCCCTCTCATATTACATCCTTCTGGACATGTTTCTTTCTCATACTTCATCCTTCTTTACAGGTTTCCCTCTAATATTTTCTCGATCTGGAAAGGTTTCCCTCTCATATTTCATCGTTCTGGACAGGTTTCCCTGTCACATTTCATCGTTCTGGACAGGTTTCCCTCTCATAATTCCTCGTTCTGGGCAGGATTCCTTCTCATATTTCATCGATCTGGACAGGTTTCTTTCTCATATTTCATCGTTCTGGACAGGTTTCCCTCTCTTATCTCATCGTTCTGCACAGGTTTCCCTTTCATATTTCATCGTTCTTGACATGTTTCCCTCTCATATTTAATCGATCTGGACAGGTTTCTTTCTCATATTTCATTGTTCTGGACAGGTTTCCCTCTCATATTTCATCGTTCTGGGCAGGTTTCAATTTCATATTCCCTCGTTTTGGACAGGTTTCTTTATCATATTTCATCGTTCTGGACAGGTTTCCCTCTCGTATTTCATCGTTCTGGACAGGTTTCTCTCTCATATTTCATCGTTCTTGACAGGTTTCCCTCTCATATTCCATCGTTCTTTACAGGTTTACCTCTCATATTTCATCGATCAAGAAAGGTTTATCTGTCATATTTCATGGTTCTGGACAGGTTTTCCTGTCAAATTTCATCGTCCTGGACAGGTTTCCCTCTCATATTTCGTCGTTGTGGACAGGTTTCCCTCTCATATTTCATTCTTCATTTCAGGTTTCCCTCATATTTAATCGTTCTGGACAGGTTTCTTTGTCATATTTAATCGTTCCGGACTGGTTTCCCTCTCATATTTCATCCTTCTGGAAAGGTTTCCATCTCATATTCCATCGTTCATGACAGGTTTCTTTCTCATATTTCATCGTTCTGGACAGGTTTCTTTCTCATATTTCATCGTTCTGGACAGGTTTCCCTCTCAAATTTCATCCTTTTGGACAGGCTTCCCTCTCATGTTTCATCGTTCTGGACAGGCTTCCCTCTCATATTTCATCGTTTCTGACAGGTTTCTCTCTCATATTTCATCGTTCTGGACAGGGTTCCCTCTCATGTTTCATCGACCTAGACAGGTTTCTTTCTCATATTTCATTGTTCTGGACAGGTTTCCCTCTCATATTCCCTCGTTCTGGACAGGTTTCCCTCTCGTACTTCATCGTTCTGGACATGTTTCTCTCTCATATTTCATCGTTCTTGACGGGTTTCCCTCTCATATTCCATCGTTCTTTACAGGTTTCCCTCTCATATTTCATCGTTCTGGACATGTTTCCCTGTCATATTTCATCGTTTTGGAGAGGTTTCCTTCTCGTATTTCATCGTTCTGCACAGGTTTCCCTCTCATATTCCATCTTTCTGCACAGGTTTCTCTCTCATTTTTCATCGTTCTGGACAGGTTTCCCTCTCACATTCCATCGTTCTGGACAGGTTTTCCTCTCATATTGAGTCGTTCTGGACAGGTTTCCTTCTCATATTTCATCGTTCTGGACAAGTTTCCCTCTCATATATCAACCTTCTGGACAGTTTTCCCTCTCGTATTCCATCGTTCTGGACTGGTTTCCCTCTCATATTCCATTGTTCTGGACAGGTTTCAAGCTTATATTTCCTCGTTCTGGACAGGTTTCCCTCTCATATTCCATCGTTCTGTACAGGTTGCCCTCTCATATTTCATCGTTCTGGACAGGTTTCCCTCTCATATTTCATCGATCTGGACAGGTTTCTTTCTCATATATCATCGTTCTGGACCGGTTTCCCTCTCATATTTCATCGTTCTGGACAGGTTTCCCTCTCATATTTCATCGTTCGGGACAGGTTTCCCTCTCATATTTCATCGATCTGGACAGGTTTCTCTCTCATATATCATCGTTCTGGAAAGGTTTTCCTCTAATATTTCATCGTTCTGGATAGGTTTCCGTCTCATATTCATCGTTCTGAACAGGTTTCCCTCTCATGTTTCATCGTTCTGGACAGGGTTTCCTCTAATTTCATGGTTCTGGACAGGTTTCGCTCTCATATTTCATCATTCTTGACAGGTTTCCCTCTCATATTTCTTCGTTCTGGACAACTTTCAGTCTCATATTTCATCCTTCTGGACAGGTTTCCCTCTCATATTTCATCGTTCTGGGCAGGTTTCCTTCTCATATTTCATCGATCTGGACAGGTTTGTTTCTCATATTTCATCGTTCTGGACAGGTTTCAATCTCATATTCCCTCGTTCTGGACAGGTTTCTCTCACATATTTCATCGTTCTGGACAGGTTTCCCTCTTATATTTCATCCTTCTTGACAGATTTCCGTCTAATATTTCATCCTTCTGGACAGGTTTCTTTCTCATATTTCTTCGTTCAGGACAGGTTTCCCTCTAATATTTCATCCTTCTGGACAGGTTTCCCTCTCATATTTTCTCGATCTAGAAAGGTTTCCCTCTCATATTTCATCGTTCTGGACAGGTTTCCCTGTCATATTTCAACGTTCTTGACAGGTTTACCTCTCATATTCCATCGTTCTTTACAGGTTTCCCTCTCATATTTCATCGATCAAGAAAGGTTTCCCTCTCATATTCCATCGTTCTTTACAGGTTTCCCTCTCATATTTCATCGATCAAGAAAGGTTTCTCTCTCATATTTCATAGTTATGGACAGGTTTCCCGCTCATGTTCCATCGTTCTGGACAGGTTTCCCTCTCATATTCCATCGTTCTGGACAGGTTTCCCTCTCATATTGAGTCGTTGTGGACAGGCTTACCTCTCATATTTCATCGTTCTGGACAGGTTTCCCTCTCATATATCAACCTTCTGGACAGTTTTTCCTCTCGTATTCCATCGTTCTGAACTGGTTTCCCTCTCATATTCCATCGTTCTGGACAGGTTTCCCTCTTATATTCCATCGTTCTGGAGAGGTTTTAACCTTGTATTTCATCGTTCTGGACAGGTTCCCCTCTCATATTCCATTGTTCTCTCCAGGTTTCCCTCTCATATTTCATCGTTCTGAACAGGTTTCTCTCTCATATTTCATCGTTCTGAACAGGTTTCTCTCTCATATTTCATCGTTCTGGACAGGTTTCCCTCTCATATTTCATAGTTCTGGACAGGTTTCCCTCTCATATTTCATAGTTCTGGACAGGTTTCCCTCTCATATTTCATAGTTCTGGACAGGTTTCCCTCTCATATTTTATCGTTCTGGACAGGTTTCCCTCTCGAATTGCATCCTTCTGGACAGGTTTCCCTGTAATATTTCATCGATCTGGACACGTTTCTTTCTCATATTTCATCGTTCTGGACAGGTTTCCCTCTCATACTTCATCGCTCTGAACTGGTTTCCCTCTCATATTCCAACGTTCTGGACAGGTTTCCCTCTCATGTTTCATCGTTCTGGGCAGGGTTTCCTCTCATTTCATGGTTCATATTTCATCGTTCGGGACAGGTTTCCCTCTCATATTTCATCGATCTGGACAGGTTTCCCTCTCATATTTCATCGTTCTTGACAGGTTTCTCTCTCATATTTCTTCGTTCTGGACACCTTTCCCTCTCATATTTCATCCTTCTGGACATGTTTCTTTCTCATATTTCATCCTTCTTTACAGGTTTCCCTCTCATATTTTCTCGATCTGGAAAGGTTTCCCTCTCATATTTCATCGTTCTGGACAGGTTTCCCTGTCACATTTCATCGTTCTGGACAGGTTTCCCTCTCATATTTCATCGTTCTGGGCAGGATTGCTTCTCATATTTCATCGATCTGGACAGGTTTCTTTCTCATATTTCATCGTTCTGCACAGATTTCCCTTTCATATTTCATCGTTCTTAACAGGTTTCCCTCTCATATTTCATCGATCAGGACAGGTTTCTTTCTCATTTTTCATTGTTCTGGACAGGTTTCCCTCTCATATTTCATCGTTCTGGACAGGTTTCAATCTCATATTCCCTCGTTCTGGACAGGTTTCTTTCTCATATTTCATCGTTGTGGACAGGTTTCCCTCTCGTATTTCATCGTTCTGGACAGGTTTCTCTCTCATATTTCATCTTTCTTGACAGGTTTCCCTCTCATATTCCATCGTTCTTTACAGGTTTACCTCTCATATTTCGTCGATCAAGAAAGGTTTATCTGTCATATTTTATCGTTCTGGACAGGTTTCCCTGTCAAATTTCATCGTCCTGGACAGGTTTCCCTCTCATATTTCGTCGTTGTGGACAGGTTTCCCTCTCATATTTCATTCTTCATTTCAGGTTTCCCTCATATTTAATCGTTCTGGACAGGTTTCTTTCTCATATTTAATCGTTCCGGACAGGTTTCCCTCTCATATTTCATCCTTCTGGAAAGGTTTCCATCTTATATTCCATCGTTCATGACAGGTTTCTTTCTCATATTTAATCGTTCTGGTCAGGTTTCCCTCTCATATTTCATCGTTCTGGACAGGTTTTCCTCTCATATGTTGTTGCTCTGGACAGGTTTCTCTCTCATATTTCATCGATTTGGACAGGTTTCTTTCTCATACTTCACCGTTCTTGACAGGTTTACCTATCGTATTTCATCGTTCTGGACAGGTTTCCCTGTCATATTTCATCGTCCTGGACAGGTTTCCCTCTCATATTTCATCGTTTTGGAGAGGTTTCCTTCTCGTATTTCATCGTTCTGCACAGGTTTCTCTCTCATATTTCATCGTTCTTGACAGGTTTCCCTCTCATATTCCATCGTTCTGCACAGGTTTCTTTCTCATTTTTCATCGTTCTGGACAGGTTTCCCTCTCACATTACATCGTTCTGGACAGGTTTTCCTCTCATATTCCATCGTTCTGGACAGATTTCCCTCTCATATTGAGTCGTTCTGGACAGGTTTCCTTCTCATATTTCATCGTTCTGGACAGGTTTCCCTCTCATATATCAACCTTCTGGACAGTTTTCCCTCTCGTATTCCATCGTTCTGGACTGGTTTCCCTCTCATATTCCATCGTTCTGGACAGGTTTCAAGCTTATGTTTCCTCGTTCTGGACAGGTTTCCCTCTCATATTCCGTCGTTCATGAACGGTAATGGGATCAATCCTATCATTTGCCTCAGTGCTGGAGGCAATGATGTAGGCAATCGTAGAAGTGAGGATTTAGTTAGAAAGTTCAGGACAGCTATAGAGATAATTAGGAAGAAGGGGGGGCGCCCTGTTATATGTGGCATTTTGCCAAGAAGAGGTGTTGGTAATGAATTGTTGTCCAGAGCAATTGGTATTAATTGTTGGCTGGATAAACACTGTAAGGATAATGCAGTACCATTCATTGACAACTGGGACAACTTCTATGGCCGAAATGACATGTATGCCAGGGATGGGGTTCACTTATCCAGGGCAGGTGTGGGTTTTCTTGCTAACTCAGTTGAGAGGGTTGTTAGAACTTTAAACTAGGATTAGTTAGAGGTATGGGTTTAGAAATGATTAATAATGAGTATGGATATATTGACTTATGCTCTGATATTAAGAATCTTAATAGTAACTGTCATGGAGTAACTCTGGGTAATGATAATTTCAGAAATTGTGTAAAAACAAAGTTGAATAGGAAAAATGTGCAGAAGAAAAAACATATGATGGTATTTTATGCTAACAGTCGAAGTGCAAGAAATAAAATTAATGAACTACGTTTGGTAGCATGTGCTGGGAACTTTGATATCATTGCATTAACTGAAATGTGGTATGATTTAAAGAGTCGGGATATGAGTGCTGAGTGTAATATTCAGGGATTTAAGTTGTTCAATGTGGATAGATGTAATGGAAAGGGGGGAGGAGTTGCATTGTATGTTCGAGAAAATATTAATTGTTGCATAAAAACAGGTATAAAAATAGATGGAGCAGTAACAGAGTCTGTTTGGGTAGAGTTCGTGGAGGGTCAAGAAAAACTAATTCTAGGTGTAATATACCGACCTCCAGGCTTGGATCACGATAGAGGGAGACTTCTTTGGGACGAAATTGTTAGGGCTTCTGGACACAGTAACATAGTCATAGTAGGGGACTTTAACTTTAGTCAAATTGACTGGAATTCTTTGACAGGTAATCTAGAGTCCAGTGACTTTATGGAAACAGTTCAGGACTGTTTTCTGAAACAGAGCGTAACTGAGCCTACCAGGGGTAATAATTTGCTAGACCTAGTCTTGTCAAATAAGGAAACACTCGTGAATAATCTGGAGATCACTGAAGAGCTTGGCGCAAGTGATCACAAATCCATCACTTTTAGCATTAATTGGGAATGCAAGAATAATGATAATACAGTAAAAATCCCTGATTTTCGTTCTGCCGATTATAATGGACTTAGGGAACATCTGTCTAATCTTGACTGGGGTTATCTAGCTAATGATTTTATTGACGATAATCATACTTATGAATATGAAGGGATCTGCTTTTATGATTGTTTTCTTAATAATGTACACAGTGCCCAGAGTATATACATTCCCCAGAGAGAAATTAGGTCTAATAATAACGATCCCAAATGGGTTAACAGGAGGCTAAAGCATCCATTAGGGGAGAAAAGGGGAATTTATAGGCGCATCAGAAGAGGAGAGGTTAACCTTACTGTTCAGCTTAAAAGAGAAGTAAAAAAGGCGATTAGAAAGGCTAAACGTGACTATGAAATTAGAGTTGCTAATGAATCAAAGACTAATCCAAAGGGGTTCTTTCAAGTGTATAGAACGAAGGTGAAGGAAAAAGTAGGACCTCTGAAATCTGGGAATGGACAGCTGACGGATAATGAACTGGAAATGTGTTCCTTATTTAATGACTATTTTTTGTCAGTTTTTACACAGGAAGATGTAAATGAGATTCCAGTAATTAACAATTATTTAGTTCCTGATGAATTTAAGTTAACTAATATTACTGTCACGAGGAACATGGTTATTAAACAGATAAACAAACTGAAACAAAATAAGTCCCCGGGACCCGATGAGTTGTTTTCAAGGGTACTTAAGGAATGCAAGATGGAGCTTAGTCAGCCATTAACGAGTGTAAACCATACCCCCGGCCGGGATTGAACCCGCGGTCATAGAGTCTCAAAACTCCAGCCCGTCGCGTTAGCCACTAGACCAGCTAGCCACAATAAGATTCATCCAACTAGGTATATTTCTACACCATAGGAAGGTTAGCACAGGCACCTCTGTGACCACAAATGCAAGTTTTTACAGACGAATCTCCAGCTAGCGTGGCCGTGACGAACTCTAGCTCAAGTCCCTTCACTGCCGTCAACATGACTCAAGAAATCGTAATGACACGATTGCAAATAAACCATACCCCCGGCCGGGATTGAACCCGCGGTCATAGAGTCTCAAAACTCCAGCCCGTCGCGTTTGCAATCGTGTCTACGATTTCTTGAGTCATGTTGACGGCAGTGAAGGGACTTGAGCTAGAGTTCGTCACGGCCACGCTAGCTGGAGATTCGTCTGTAAAAACTTGCATTTGTGGTCACAGAGGTGCCTGTGCTAACCTTCCTATGGTGTAGAAATATACCTAGTTGGATGAATCTTATTGTGGCTAGCTGGTCTAGTGGCTAACGCGACGGGCTGGAGTTTTGAGACTCTATGACCGCGGGTTCAATCCCGGCCGGGGGTATGGTTTATTTGCAAGCGTGTCATTACGATTTCTTGAGTCATGTTGACGGCAGTGAAGGGACTTGAGCTAGAGTTCGTCACGGCCACGCTAGCTGGAGATTCGTCTGTAAAAACTTGCATTTGTGGTCACAGAGGTGCCTGTGTTAACCTTCCTATGGTGTAGAAATATACCTAGTTGGATGAATCTTATTGTGGCTAGCTGGTCTAGTGGCTAACGCGACGGGCTGGAGTTTTGAGACTCTATGACCGTGGGTTCAATCCCGGCTGGGGGTATGGTTTATTTGCAATCGTGTCATTACGATTTCTTGAGTCATTAACGAGTGTATTCAATGCGTCCATCCTTACCAGTGTTGTGCCAGAGTTGTGGAAGATGGCTAATGTGGTTCCTATATTCAAATCAGGGGATAAGTCCACTCCTTCAAATTACCGTCCAATAAGCCTGACATCTATAGTGGGCAAGTTATTAGAATCAATTATAGCTGACATTATCAGAAGTCACCTTGAAGAGCATAACTTGATAAATGAATCTCAGCATGGATTCACGAGAGGTCGTTCCTGCCTGACAAACTTACTGACGTTCTTCAATAGAACATTTGAGGCAGTTGACAGTGATAAGGAATATGATATTGTTTATTTGGATTTTAGTAAAGCCTTCGACAGAGTACCTCACAAGAGACTCTTAAGAAAAGTGGCAGCTCATGGTATAGGAGGTATAGTTCTAGCATGGATTGAGGCATGGCTTACCAATAGAAAGCAGAGAGTTACCGTTAATGGGGTGAAATCTGAATGGGGATTAGTCACTAGTGGCGTTCCACAAGGATCAGTTTTAGGCCCTCTCCTGTTCATAATTTACATTAATGACCTTTGTAGATGAATGGTTCAGAGAACCGACATGTTGATAAATTAGACACATGTGCAACTCTTGGGTATCTTTATTGAGGAAACGTTTCGCCACACAGTGGCTTCATCAGTCCATACAAAGGAGAATCTTGAAGAACAGGAGTAGAATTAGGTAATCAGTCCCTCAACCTTGAGTCGATGTGGTCAGTCCATCAATCTTGAATAGAATACGGCATATGAGCGGAGAAGGAGCTTATAAATCGTTGGTAGGAGAGGTGCAGCAGTCATAGGCGGTGTCACACTTGTTCAATGTGGAAGTAGGTCGTGCCCAAGAATTAGACAAGCGAATAATTCCCAAGTATTAAGATCCCAAGAAGTTGCAGTGTCTGACAGGTTTGCATATTTCGACGATTTAGAGCATTTAGAACACTTTTCAGACAAACCTGATTTTTTAGCTAAAATTCATGGATTTTCAAACTTTTTTTATCAGAACTACTGAGTGAATTGAATTTTATGCTGAAAGTAACTTAAATATGACATTTTAGTGTAGAATTGTGTCAATATATATTTCAAGTGTGAGAATCCATGTATTTTAGCTAAACAGAAAGGTTTGTTTGAAAAGTGTTCTAAATGCTCCAAATCGTCGAAATATGCAGTAAAACATCATTTTACCACATTTTTCGATTTTTTCCATGCTTTTGCTATTTTTAAAAATACTTGAAGCATTGAAAAAATCGAAAAATATGGTAAAATGATGTTTTACTGCTTATTTTGACGATTTGGAGCATTTCGAACACTTTTCAGACAAACCTGATTTTTTAAGCTAAAATTCATGGATTTTCAAACTTTTTTATCAGAATTACTGATGGAATTGAATTTTATGTTCACACGGTGAGGGGTCCGGGTTCGATTCCCGGTGAGGGTAGAAACATTGGGCGTGTTTCCTTACACCGACCCACACCAGTCAACTAACACCTGAGTGTTAGTTGGCTGGTGTTTACCTGGAGAGGGCTTCGGGACTCAACGCCCCCGCGGCCCGACAAAAACCCAATTGTTCATATAAATGGCAGACCTTATCAATGTCAACAGTGCTACCCTTGTCCATGAGTTAAAAGTGCACTTCCAGTTGTAAGGCCTCGTGGGAGTCTTTGTATACCCAGAGCACAACGCTGTTTATGTGTGAATGTATGATAGGTGACACCACCACTCACATTCCCTCCTCCACTAACATTACACGCAACACTGTAACTGTCATCACCAACACCACTACCAACATTGTGTTCATTACATTTATCAACAGTATTGTATTCAACATTGTCTATGTGGTTAACCTCATCACACTCTGCACCACCACTTATATTACGCTCACCACTATTACTAATATTATAGACACCACCGCTCTCATCACACTCTTCACCACCACTTATATTACGCTCATCACTATGACTAACATTATAGACACCACTGCTCTCATCACACTCTTCACCATCACTTATATTACGGTCATCACTATTACTAATATCATTGACACCATAGCCTTCATTATGATGCTCACTATAGTTATCAACACAAGTATTATATTCGTCATTGCTGTAATTAAGAACATCACCACCACCTTGTTCAGCAGCCTTACACTTGCTTTCACAAATTGTGACAATCTTGTTATTGGTACACTCTACACATCTTTCCTTGTGTTGTTCAAGTTATTGTTTCAGGAGAAATTGTTGTTTCCAGTACCCTTATGCGCGACATCAGGTTGTATACCACAGGAGCAAGACTTGGAACATCTGGAGACGTGAAGCCCCGGTCAGCTGAGCTCGTTGGCTGACTGTCAGCTGACTCAGCTAGGCTAGTATTGACAGCAGACGTGATGGAGATCTGTTGACATGCTCCCCAGGTGAGGTGCTCAGTATTCAGACTCGAGGTACCTGGTAGGCCTGGGGGTCATAATGAGGGGTACAGGGTGAAGTGCGGTTGGCTGCGATGTGGGCAGCCCTCACACTGCAGTCAGCATGAGCTACTGTGACTCCTGAGGTCTTACAATTGATACATTGTTTAGCAACAGTCTGTTGCTGTTTGATCATATCATAACACCGTTCAGAAGGATGAGCGTTGGCACACACTGCACACCAGTGCATTTCCTGGCGATGTGGCCCCAGCATTGACACTTATAACATCGACGTTGAGGAGGTCTGTACAATGCAATGTAATAGCGTCTGTTGAGGGCTGCGCGGGAGTGAATATAGCGTGGCAGAGTCCCCTGGCCAGTCCACTCAGCTAATACCAGACCGTTGGAAAGTCGACGAGGGCTTGCAACTTGCTCTGACGCCAGATATTGAGGATTCAAGTGCTTGTTGATGTTGTAGATGACAATAAGCACTTTAGGTGCCCTTGGTGGGGCAGCTCGGAGTTTGATGTTGGCATATTCGCGAGTGAGAAGTTTGTCTATAAATGCTGAATCATTAGGCACAAAGACGTAGTTATCCTCATCGTGGACAAACTTGATCGTTTTCTCATGATTGTCTACACTAGCTTCGAAAAACCAGTTACACTTGGTCTCTTGATCAGTGTTGTTAGGGAAATCTAACCTGACAGCTTTGGGAGAGTGTGCGCCCACTGTATTGCTTTCAGCAAGCTTTCTCTGGAAGCCTCGTTCTTTTTTCCGAGCCTGTTTACTAAAATATGTTTCAAATCTGCCTTCACCATCATCTACGTCAACACCATCAGCTATACTCATAGCTGACAGGAGTTTCACACTGGCGATGGGCTAAAGGATACCGGTGAATAGAAGGGACAAGGAAGGGATATTCACCTCGCTAGACACAGGCAATATGGGTGTAGTGGCCTGCGTCAAATGCAATGTTTGCAGCATTCACAGAGTCCCACATAAAGAATCATTATGGCAATGAAATATAGATCCCAGGTCATAACCTATTCAGATGCTCAAGACACGTTCCATTAAGAAAAAGAAAGAGATGTAAACTAGAAAGAGAGAGACGTTCCCTATATAGATGAAGGCGAAGAGTCAGAGTTGCTGAGTGGGCCAATATATCTGAAATACGAAGGGACTCACTAGTCAATGAAATTGCAAATATCTAACTTCAGCTGAAGGAATCTTAAAGGAGACAAGAGTCACAGGAAGAACTAAAAGCTATAAAGGAAATTTAAAAAAGAATACTTCTTCTCTTATGCCAAATCCAAGGGAAAAACAGCATCCGGTATTGGGCCGCGGCTTAGGCGGGATGGGACATACACAGATGATAGCCAAGAAATGAGGAGATACTAAAGTTCCAATATGACTCAGTGTTCAGCGAGCCACTGCCCAGACTAAGGGTCGACAATCCAAATGAATTCTTTATGAACGAAACCCAAAATTTGGTCATCTCAAAAATCTCGGATATTATTCTAACTCCAAGACTTTGAAGAGGCAATAAATGACATGCCCATGCACTCTGCCCCATGCCCAGGCTCATGGAACTCCGTGATCATTGAGAATTGCAAGAAACCCCTATCGCGTGACTTAAGCATTTTATGGAGAGGGAGCATGGACACAGGGGTCATCCCACACACACTAAAAACAACAGGCATAACAGCACTCCACAAAGGGGGCAGTAAAGCAATTGCAAAGAACTACAGACAGATAACACTAACATCCTACATCATAAAAATCTTTGAGAGGGTTCTAAGAAGCAAGATCGCCAACCACCTAGATACCCATCAGTTACACAACCAAGGGCAACACGGGTTTAGAGCAGGTCGCTCCTGCCTGTCCCAGCTACTGGACCACTATGACAAGGTCCTGGATGCTATAGAGGATAGACAAAATACAGATGTAGTATACACAGACTTTGCAAAAGCTTTCGACAAGTGTGAATATGGTGTAATAGCACACAAAATACGTGATAAAGGAATAACGGGAAAAGTGGGTAGAGGGATCTACAACTTCCTGACAAATAGAACACAAAAAGTAATAGTAAACAGAACAAAGTCCCAGGCAGCCACGGTAAAAAGCTCTGTTCCACAAGGTACAGTACTCGCTCCCATTCCATTCCTCCTGGAGTTTACCTGGAGAGGCTTTCGGGGGTCAACGCCCCCACGGCCCAGTCTGAGACCTGGCCTTATGGTGGATCAGGGTCTGATCAACCAGGCTGCTACTGCTGGTCGCAAGCGAGCTGACGTACGAACCACAGTCCAGTTGGTCAGGTGCCGACTTTAACCTAACCTAACCTGATGGGACCAGTAGGCTGCAAGGACGTATTCCCACCAGTCAATATCTTGAGGGACCCCATCCAAGACGAGAAGGACGTGACCACAACGCAGGAATGGAACGGAACCAAAGCAATCCTTGAACCCAGGCAATACTTCAAGGTCGTATGGGCAACTATAGAAGCCTTAAAATTAGACGATGGAACTCTTCAGGATTTACCATTCCGCTGTGTGTCGGAGAAGGTTACGGTCCTTGAGAAGGTGAGTGACCCTATGCCGCACATTGACCCATCCCACTGCCCGTCTCGGATTCTGAACAGAAAAGAAAATAAAGCAACAGCAATCCTGAGGCAGTTATACAGAGAAATTGACCAGACCCGGAACAAACTCAGGTATTTACACGACTGTCACCAGGCGTGTTTATTGCCCGATATGGGGCAGAAACCGATCAAAATATTATCATTGTCAGAGAACAGTACGTATCCGGATTGGCTAGTGAAGACCATGGAAACTATGACTAAAAACCTTTACAGATCACTATCGGCCATCCAAGCACTGGGACTTTCAATAACACTCGAACACATGTGGGAAAAATTCAAAGTAATGAAAACATTTATAGTTAAGGAATTCGGGAAGAAATTGCTAAGGATATTTTCACCTTAGCATTGGATTTTAATAGACAAACCAGGTGTAGGCCTACGCAGAATCCTCCTATCCTGGAATTTACTAACAGCAAAAAAGAGAAAGAGGTGAACGGGGACCCCCTGGACTCCCTTGTCCAGCTGTGGCAACAAGTTCTGGACATGGACAACGAGGGAAACCAGGCAGAAAAACAACAGATCAATGGCCAAACAATTAACCTAGAGACAGGGACGGAAACGGAGAAACCCGAACCTGCCATAGAACTGGTACCGGAACAACGGCCGGCACCTGGCATCCGCAATCGATTGTAAATCTGTAAGTTCTGGTGTTTCCGTGCCAGGTGCCGGCCGGTTACAAAGTAAAAACACAGGTTTATATTATATGTTGGTATGGCAAAGCATAGTAAAAATTCATAGAAAAAGTTAATAGCAGTCTGCACAGGTTGTTTCCCAAGAGAAGCGTGTTGTTGTCGGTACAGGTCCTAGTTTGAGGAAATGGTATGGTGATACCGACAAGATGTGGAAAAAGACATGTACAGTTCAGGACATTTATTAAAGGAAACGTTTCGGCACGAGTGACTTCTTCAGTCCTAATACAGAGAAACCTAAGAAAACGTGTATACGTATATAGTGGCAGGAGTCAGGTGAAGTGACGCGTGGGTAGAGGTGGTGGTAGTAGTAGTAGTAGTGGAACTAAGGAGGTGAGACGGATGGCTATAGAGGGACCTGCTGACATCATGTAACAGCAGTTTCCAGAATTGGTAATATCCTGTTGATTAGCAATTTTGAGATACTGTAACTACCGGATTTTTTGCTTTATAGTGTTACTGACAGCGATTAGTGCAGCTTCAGTGCATTTTCTCCGTCTTAAGTCGTCTTCTTTAATCACTAGTTTAGCTTCAATTTCATGATGTGTCCAAAATCGTCCCTATGTTGAACACACGCGTTTTTGCGGTCATCATTTCTGTAAGCATTTTTGTGTTCCCACATGGTATAGTGTAAATTTCTGCACTTGTGCCAGAATCATGCTTGGGTTTTTGTATCAGGTTCCTAATGGTAGTTGAAGAGCTGATAGATATTTTAGCCAGTTTTCTGTCAAACATTTTTGAAACATTATTGGCAACGTTGCTGACCGGTAAAACGATGTAACTTGGAGACTTTTCTTCAACTTGACTGGTGTTGGTCTTGTTGAGGATACGTGTCGCACGTTTCCTGCAGTCATGTATGAAGTGTAGGGAAAAGTGTAGTGAACTAAAAGAGTTGGTGATGTATGTACATTCTTCTTCGAGGAACTGCGGACTGGAAATTCTGTAGGCTCTCAGAAAGAAGCCAATAACTACCCCTCTTTTAGTTCTGGTATCATGGTGAGAGAAGAAATGTAGAAGATCGTTCTTGTAGGTTCAGTTACATGGATGCGGTACGTTGATGATATTTTGGTCATTGTACCCAAAAATCTAGACGTACGTAGCATCCTCAACACCATCAAAACTCTGGAACCTACTATTAAATTTACACTAGAGGAGGAAAAGGACAACCAATTACCTTTTCTCGACGTTCTCCTACGCTCTGGGGAAAGCAGACTTTCTTTTAAAGTCTACCGGAAACCTACCTACAGGAACGATCTTCTACATTTCTTCTCTCACCCTGACGCCAGAACTAAAAGAGGGGTAGTTATTGGCTTCTTTCTGAGAGCCTACAGAATTTCCAGTCCGCAGTTCCTCGAAGAAGAATGCACATACATCACCAGCACAGGCTTGGCTTCCGTTTGCCTTGGGTTTTTGTGACTGAATTCCCTGTTGGTGCATGTTTTCCTGTCTCATTCCTATCCTCACTAGTACTAACAATGGAGCTCTCACCAGTTGTTTCTGGTAATATATCCTCACTATTACTAGTGGAGTCCCCTTGTTTGCTATCTCCTGAGGTATTACTAGTTTGTAATATTGATTTTATCTTGTCATTGACTACACTTGTTTCCCAACTACAGCTCCTGTTTCCCTCGAGTCCATTAATATGCATTCCCTCATGCATACAGTTACTGTCTACCAGGACAGCACCTACAGCCTCACAGTTACTGTCTACCAGGACAGCACTTCCAGCCCCACAGTTACTGTCTACCAGGGCAGCACCTCCAGCCTTACAGTTTCTAACTACCTGGTCAGCCCCTCAAGTCATACAGTTACTGTCGGCCAGGAGAGAACCTGCAGCCTCACAGTTACTGTTTACCAGGACAGCACCTCCAGCCTCACAGTTACTGTCTACCAGGACAGCACCTCCATCCTCACAGTTACTGTCTACCAGGACAGCACCTCCAGCCTTACAGTTTCTGGCTACCTGGTCAGCACCTCCAGTCATACAGTTACTGTCGGCCAGGGGAGAACCTCCAGCCTCACAGTTACTGTTTACCAGGACAGCACCTCCAGCCTCACAGTTACTGTCTACCAGGACAGCACTTCCAGCCCCACAGTTACTGTCTACCAGGGCAGCACCTCCAGCCTTACAGTTTCTAACTACCTGGTCAGCACCTCAAGTCATACAGTTACTGTCGGCCAGGAGAGAATCTGCAGCCTCACAGTTACTGTTTACCAGGACAGCACCTCCAGCCTCACAGTTACTGTCTACCAGGACAGCACCTCCATCCTCACAGTTACTGTCTACCAGGACAGCACCTCCAGCCTTACAGTTTCTGGCTACCTGGTCAGCACCTCCAGTCATACACTTACTGTCGGCCAGGAGAGAACCTCCAGCCTCACAGTTACTGTCTACCAGGGCAGCACCTCCTGCCTTACAGTTTCTGACTACATGGCCAGCACCTCCAGCCATACAGACAGTTACTGTCAGCCAGGACATCATCTGCCCAGACTTTTATTTTCCCATCTGTTATAGAATGCTTCCAGGTTTTCTATGAAGGCTGGTTTGATGTTATCCTCTTTTAATACCAATGTGATTTTAGTCCACAGATTGATCTTATTTGGGCATACCCAAAAACACTTCCATGATTTAATACTGCTTGTAGTGTCACTGACACCAATTTTCACAAAAATGGCAAGTAATCCATGCGGAAGCCCGTTTGTTTTATTTACTGCAGAATGCACAGAGCTTCATAATGTGATTTCAATGGTTGATTTACTGTAATTCTACTAATAACCTCTTGAATATTCTACTAATAACCTCCTTAAAGTGAAGATCTGGCTATTTGTATTTCTATTTCTAACTGTACTTGTATATTAGGACAGCTTACCGGTGTAAGTTCCTGTTTTATATTTATTGTTTGTGTTTGATAAGGGCGCCTAAAACCCCGTCTGTTTATAGTCTGTTTTATTGTCCAACGAATCCATTTGAAACTGGTCAAGGGTTCGGAACCAGTCAAATTCAAATTCAAATTCAAAGTTTATTCTCTATAAGGAATACAGAATTTGGTTATTGTGTGGTTTACATGTAGTAAAATAATGATTACAGAGTGTACCACTAGAACACCTAGCATGGCTAGGCATTTCGGGCAGACTTACCTGGAGTTTACCTGGAGAGAGTTCCGGGGGTCAACGCCCCCGCGGCTCGGTCTGTGACCAGGCCTCCTGGTGGATCAGAGCCTGATCAACCAGGCTGTTGCTGCTGGCTGCACACAAACCAACGTACGAGCCACAGCCCGGCTGATCAGGAACTGACTTTAGGTGCTTGTCCAGTGCCAGCTTGAAGACTGCCAGGGGTCTGTTGGTAATTCCCCTTATGTGTGTTGGGAGGCAGTTGAACAGTCTCGGGCCCCTGACACTTATTGTATGGTCTCTTAACGTGCTAGTGACACCCCTGCTTTTCATTGGGGGGATGGTGCATCGTCTGCCAAGTCTTTTGCTTTTGTAGTGAGTGATTTTCGTGTGCAAGTTCGGTACTAGTCCCTCTAGGATTTTCCAGGTGTATATAATCATGTATCTCTCCCTCCTGCGTTCCAGGGAATACAGGTTTAGGAACCTCAAGCGCTCCCAGTAATTGAGGTGTTTTATCTCCGTTATGCGCGCCGTGAAAGTTCTCTGTACATTTTCTAGGTCGGCAATTTCACCTGCCTTGAAAGGTGCTGTTAGTGTGCAGCAATATTCCAGCCTAGATAGAACAAGTGACCTGAAGAGTGTCATCATGGGCTTGGCCTCCCTAGTTTTGAAGGTTCTCATTATCCATCCTGTCATTTTTCTAGCAGATGCGATTGATACAATGTTATGGTCCTTGAAGGTGAGATCCTCTGACATGATCACTCCCAGGTCTTTTCATGTTTACCATATCTGAGTAATTGAAATTTCTCATCGTTGAACTTCATATTGTTTTCTGCAGTCCACTGAAAGATTTGGTTGATGTCCGCCTGGAGCCTTGCAGTGTCTGCAATGGAAGACACTGTCATGCAGATTCGGGTGTCATCTGCAAAGGAAGACACAGTGCTGTGGCTGACATCCTTGTCTATGTCGGATATGAGGATGAGGAACAAGATGGGAGCGAGTACTGTGCCTTGTGGAACAGAGCTTTTCACCGTAGCTGCCTCGAACTTTACTCTGTTGACGACTACTCTCTGTGTTCTGTTAGTGAGGAAATTATAGATCCATCGACCGACTTTTCCTGTTATTCCTTTAGCACGCATTTTGTGCGCTATTACGCCATGGTCACACTTGTCGAAGGCTTTTGCAAAGTCTGTATATATTACATCTGCATTTTTTTTGTCTTCTAGTGCATTTAGGGCCTTGTCGTAGTGATCCAATAGTTGAGACAGACAGGAGCGACCTGTTCTAAACCCATGTTGCCCTGGGTTGTGTAACTGATGGGTTTCTAGATGGGTGGTGATCTTGCTTCTTAGGACCCTTTCAAAGATTTTTATGATATGGGATGTTAGTGCTATTGGTCTGTAGTTCTTTGCTGTTGCTTTACTGCCCCCTTTGTGGAGTGGGGCTATGTCTGTTGTTTTTAGTAACTGTGGGACGACCCCCGTGGCCATGCTCCCTCTCCATAGGATGGAAAAGGCTCGTGATAGGGGCTTCTTGCAGTTCTTGATGAACACAGAGTTCCATGAGTCTGGCCCTGGGGCAGAGTGCATGGGCATGTCATTTATCGCCTGTTCGAAGTCATTTGGCGTCAGGATAACATCGGATAGGCTTGTGTTAATCAAATTTTGTGGCTCTCTCATAAAAAAATTCATTTGGTCTTCGACTCTCAGTCTGGTTAGCGGCTTGCTAAAAACTGAGTCACATTGGGACTTGAGTAGCTCACTCATTTCCTTGCTGTCATCTGTGTAGGACCCATCTTGTTTAAGTAGGGGCCCAATACTGGACGTTGTTCTCGATTTTGATTTGGCATAGGAGAAGAAATACTTTGGGTTTCTTTCGATTTCATTTATGGCTTTTAGTTCTTCCCGCGATTCCTGACTCCTAAAGGATTCTTTTAGCTTAAGTTCGATGCTTGCTATTTCTCTGACCAGTGTCTCCCTAGGCATTTCAGATATATTGACCTCTTTTAGCCGCTCTGTTATTCTTTTCCGTCGCCTGTAAAGGGAGCGCCTGTCTGTTTCTATTTTACATCTACTCCTCCTTTTTCTTAGAGGAATAAGCCTTGTGCATACATCGAGTGCCACCGAGTTAATCTGTTCTAGGCATAAGTTGGGGTCTGTGTTGCTTAGTATATCTTCCCAGCTTATATCGGTTAGGACCTGGTTTACTTGGTCCCACTTTATGTTTTTGTTATTGAAGTTGAATTTGGTGAATGCTCCCTCGTGACTAGTCTCATTATGTCGGTCTGGGGCTCCACGCATACATGTCTGAACCTCAATTATGTTGTGATCTGAGTATATTGTTTTTGATATGGTGACATTTCTTATCAGATCATCATTGTTAGTGAAGATGAGGTCTAGTGTATTCTCCAGTCTAGTAGGCTCTATTATTTGCTGGTTTAAATTGAATTTTGTGCAGAGATTTAAAAGCTCGTGTGAGTGTGAGTTTTCATCAGAGCTGCCTCCTGGTGTTATTACTGCAACAATATTATTTGCTATATTCCTCCATTTTAGGTGCCTTAAGTTGAAATCCCCCAGGAGCAAGATGTTAGGTGCAGGAGCTGGAAGATTTTCCAGACAGTGGTCAATTTTTAACAGCTGTTCCTGGAATTGCTGGGATGTTGCATCCGGAGGCTTGTAGACTACCACAATGACTAGGTTTTGGTTCTCGACCTTTACTGCTAAAACTTCCACTACATCATTTGAGGCATTAAACAGTTCTGTGCAAACAAGTGACTCTGCAATGTACAGGCCAACCCCCCCCCCTTTTGCCTGTTCACTCTGTCACATCTGTATAGGTTGTAACCTGGGATCCATATTTCGTTGTCCAAGTGATCCTTTATGTGGGTCTCAGTGAAAGCCGCGAACATTGCCTTTGCCTCTGCAAGCAGTCCACGGATGAAAGGTATTTTGTTGTTTGTTGCTGGCTTTAGACCCTGTATATTTGCAAAGAAGAATGTTATCGGACTGGTGGTATTGTTGGTACTGGGGGGGGATTTTTTTTCCGGCATTAGTATCTGTATCTGTTGGTTTGGAGTGGAGGCCATCGACTGTGGTTCCACCCAATGTGGTTCCCCCAATGAAAAGCAGGGGCGCCACGAGTACACTGAGAGACAACACAATAAGTGGTTTCCGTTTGCCTTGGGTTTCTGTGACTGTATTCCCTGTTGGTGCATGTTTCCCTGTCTTACTTCTATCCTCCCTAGCACCAACAATGGAGCTCCCACCAGTTGTTTTTGGTAATATATCTTCACTATTGCTAGTGGAGTCCTCTTGTTTACTATTTCCTGCGGTATTTCTAGTTTGCAATATTTTTTTTATCTTATCTTTGACTACACTTGTTTCCCTACTATGGCTCCTGTCCCCTATGAGGTCATTTATATGTATTCCTTCCTGCGTATAATTCCCGACTACCTGGACAAAATCTCCAGCTTCACCATTACTGTCTCCCAGGACAGCATCTCCAGCTTCACCATTACTGTCTCCCAGGACAGCACCTCCAGCTTCACCATTAATGTCTCCCAGGACAGCACCTCCAGCTTCACCATTACTGTCTCCCAGGACAGCACCTCCAGCTTCACCATTACTATCTCCCAGGACAGCACCTCCAGCTTCACCATTACTGTCTCCCAGGACAGCACTATCAGCCCCACATTTACTGACTACCAGGACTTCATCTCCAGCCTTACAGTTTCTGACTACATGGCCAGTATCAAGGGCAGTACCATTCAGCCCAGACTTTTTATGTTCCCATCTGTTGTAGAAAGCTTCCAGGTTGTCTATGAAAGCAGCTTTGATGTTATCCTCTTTTAATACCCTTGTGATTTTAGTCCACAGATTTATCTCATTTGGGCATACCCAAAAACACTTCCCTGTTTTAACACTGCTTGTAGCTAGTTCTTGGATATCTGCACAAGGGGCGTGACACCAATTTCCACAAAAATGACAATTTATCCATGTGGAAGCCCGTTTGTTTGACTGACCACAGACTACACACAGCTTCATAATGATTTGAAT
Source organism: Cherax quadricarinatus (assembly GCF_038502225.1). Lineage (NCBI taxonomy): Eukaryota > Metazoa > Arthropoda > Malacostraca > Decapoda > Parastacidae > Cherax > Cherax quadricarinatus. The sequence goes on from NC_091296.1 coordinate 42,026,592, forward strand.
GGTTGATTTACTGCAATTCTACTAGCAACCTCTTGAATATTCTATTAATAACCTCCTTAAATGAAGCTCTAGATATTTGTATTTCTGTTTCTAACTGTTTTTGTATATTGGACAGCTTACCGTGCACGTTCCTGATTTAATTTTAAAATATTACAAATTATGAGGTAAGTTGGTATTATGGCTAAGTGACTAAATACTAGTTTGTGAGTTTAGCAATGCGAATGCTTTTGTTTTGGCACAGTACATAGTTTCAGTATTGGAGTATCACAGGATTCATTATTTTAAGATTGAGATTAATATTTCTGTTTATGGTCAAATGGGTGAGTGAGTGTAAGTGTGAACCACCAGGTGGTATTTGTGTAGTTAGTTGATGGGGTGTATCAGGGAGATAAGATGTTTTCTAATGGTAGTTTTGAAGGTGATGAATGCGTCTGCAGTTCTAGAGTTCTCAGGTAGGGTGCTCCAGATTTTAGGGCCTTTGACATACATTGAATTTTTGTAAAGGTTTAGTCGGACACGGGGAATGTCGTAGAGATGTTTGTGTCTGGTGTTATGCCTGTGGGTTCTGTCACAACTATCAAGAAAGCGTTTTAGGTCAAGGTTGATATTGGAGTTTAAGGTCCTGTAGATGTAGATTGCACAGTAGTAAGTGTGGATGTACTGAACAGGGAGTAAGTTTAGATCTATGAAGAGTGGAGGGGGTGTGTTGCCAAGGATGGGATTTAGTGATTATTCTTACTGCAGCTTTTTGTTGGGTTATTATTGGCTTTAGGTGTGTTGCTGCAGTTGATCCCCAAGCACAAATAGCATAGGTGAAGTATGGATAAATAAGTGAGTGGTATAGTGTGAGAAGGGCATTTTGCGGCACGTAGTATCGTATCTTGGAGAGGATCCCAACCGTTTTGAATACTTTTTTGGTTATGTGTTGGATATGGGTGCTGAAATTCAGGTTGTTGTCAAGGTATAGGCCTAGGAATTTGCCCTCATTATGTCTGGTAATTAGAGTGTTGTCGATCTTAATGTTAATTTGTGCATCTCCTGCTCTGCTACCAAACATAATATAGTAGGTTTTGTCAGTGTTAAGCATAAGTTTATTGGCTGTCATCCAAGTCGATATTTTGATCAGCTCATCGTTAACAATGGTGTTGAGGGTGAAAGATGACATAAGTCATGTCATCAGCAAAGAGAATTGGTTTCAGGTGTTAGGATACGTTTGGAAGATCATTGATGTATATGAGGAAGAGCAGGGGACCAAGGACACTTCCCTGTGGAACTCCAGTATCAAGTGGCCGTGTTGTTGATGCTGTGTCTTTAATGGTGACATACTGATATCTATTAGTAAGGTAAGATTTGAAATAAGCAAGCGCATGGCCTCTTATACCGTAATGGTCAAGTTTGTGGAGTAGGATGTCGTGGTCTACTGTGTCAAAAGCTTTTCTTAGGTCAATAAAAATTCCTAGTGGATATTCCGTATTTTCCAATGCTGTGTAAAGCAGATCTAGCATTTTTATGATTGCATCATTAGTGTTTTTGTTTTTCCTGAATCCAAATTGGCAGGGGTTGAGTATGTTTTGTGCCGTTATAAATGAATATAGTCTCCTGTGCACGAGTTTCTCAAAGATTTTGGATAGCAATGGTAAGTTTGATATTGACCTATAGTTGTTTAAGTCTGTAGAGTCACCACCTTTATGTATCATGTGGGATTCGAACACGTGGATAGGGTAAAGTAATACTCACATAGGCTGGAAGTATGTATATTGTAACTGAAGTATGTGGAAGGGCGCCACAGCCGAACCTGCCTCTCTCTGCCCCTTGACTAGACTGACTGAGAAGTGCCCATGGGCGAGGGGGCGCTTGAAATCCTGCTAGGTCAGCAACAATATGAATACAGCCAGTGATTCACGCAGAGACGGTTGGTAGTGAGTCATCTACTGGTACACTGGTTACTGGTAACTGGTTACTACTACTGAGAGCTCGGCGACGCTAACGTATGTCGTCCCGACATACAACTAATACAAACTAGAGATGGCAGGTGTACGGCTTGGGCTGATTCTATACAATGCCAAAGTACACAACAATTGAACATTATAACATACATAAGTAGAACATTGGAATGGAAGCTTACGTAACTGAAACTGTAATGCAATACAAGGTATAATATAGCACAACTCATCGAATGAAACTCATCAAATGAAACTCATCGAATGAAACTCATCGAATGAAACTCATCGAATGAAACTCATCGAATGAAACTCAACGTTGAGATTACAAGTGATAAAAAAAAAATTGATCGATCGATCTGTATTCATGTGATCTACAGATTCTGAGGAAGGAATATATACAAAGAAAGAGTGTTTAACAGAAAGGCAGATTCGGTGCACTCAAATCTAGACTGTTAACTCTCAGAATGCGGAGAGAACATGAACACAAAAAAAAAAAATTCTTGAATACTGATAAGTTGATACTGTAATTATTCATCTATACAGGTTATTTACATTTAACCCCAACTCTGCTAGGGTAAGATTGACATATGCAGAATGAGTGTCATCTCTGGGAGGATCAAACTCTGTTGCATTGGCTAACTCATGCTGTATTTGAGGTAAATCTGAATTGGAAGTTACAAATGATACTTGAGGATTTCTCAATACCTGTCGTGTACGTAGGGAATAACGACATTCAGGTTCATCATCTGACTGAGTGTCAGAGGAAGAGAGTACAGGATCAGGAAGATTGTCAGAGTCTGTCACATTAGTCTGGGTTGGAACATCATTATCATCACATACTAACTTCATATGATCTAAATGCGATTCTTTATACTGACCAGTACTATCTCTCTAACCTTATACTTATTACCAGTGATATGTTCAACTACTCGATAAGGACCAACAAACTTTTGATCAAGCTTTGGCATTGCAGACGTTTTGTTAAAGTTAATCAGCATAACTCTCGAACCTACTTTGATTTTGGATGGCTTTGCTCGAGTGTTTGCGACTCTTGTAAATTCTGCTGTTGATTTATGAAGTGTTTCACGGATTCTTCTAAAAACACTTTGAGCTAAGCTGGTACGAGTTGCTATGAAATCATCAGGGTTGTAATTTGGTTTCGGATTAGAATATAACAACTCATAAGGCAAACGTTTATCTACACCGTACAATGCATAATGTGGAGTGTCACCTATAGAAACATTGTAAGCAGAATTTATAGCACACTGCACATCAGGTATAACTTCTTCCCAAGTTTCACTGTTGGGATTGATAGTGGCTCTCAAGACATCAAGTACTTTCTTATTGGTTCGTTCCGCTAACCCATTGCTGGCAGGATGATGAGGAACAATGGTGGATTTAGAGATCTTGTACAAGGTACACAAATTTTCAAGAATCTCATTACAGAATTCACCTCCATTATCTGTTACTAGGGACTTAGGGGTGGTATGCCTGCAGATAATGCGTTCTTTAAACGCTTTAGCTACTGTCTCGGCAGTCTTATCTGCAATAGGAACTAACTCACAATATCTGGTGAAATGGTCTACCATAACACACAGATGTTTGTTGCCTTGGAGGGAACATTGGAAATTAGTTAACAAATCTAGTGCAACTCTTTCCCAAGGTTCGCTAGTGGTTGGATATACTTGGATTGGATTAGGACCATTAGCATTACCTTTATGTTGCATGCAGACACTACATTTCTTAACATACTCAGATATATCAGTTGCCATACGAGGCCAAAAGTATTTCAATCTGGCTTGTTTTACTGACCGATCCATACCAGGGTGTGCAACACCTGGTACATCGTAAACTAGCTGTAAGGCTACATTCACTAGTGACTGTGGAATTACTAACTGGTATACTCTTCTGCTAGGAGTACCCAACTCGGCTGTTCGATACAGTAATTCTTGGTTCATGACAAAGTCACTGATGGGTGCTGGTGGCTTCACAGTCAGAATAAGATCTTCCTGGAGCAGGAATCGAATCACACCAGACCACATGGGATCTGTTCGTTGAGCATTCTTTACATCTTCAGCACTAAATGGAGGGTCTGCAGTTACTATACTAACATGTCGCGATAAGGCATCCGCGACTTTGCATTGGCTTACCAGGTAAATGTTCAAAAGTGGGATTGAACTCTTGGATAGTCAAGGTCCATCTGGCTAACCTTCCAGTAGGTTGTTTGTTCTGGAATGAAGGTATCAGTTCTTTCTTACTGGAGGAATGAACAAACTCGGTGGAGTGGATGACTCCCCCCGGTTGAAAAAAACTAACGCTATAACACGCAATATGAGCAAGGGAGAACGAATCTACTATCTCAAACTGCAAGCACAGGAGAAAAGAAATGAACACGGTGAACAATGCTGATATTCAATCTGAGTCGCACACAGTGACACGAGGTATCAGCTATAAACTTCACTTATAAACGTTAACAACGTGGAAGTTACTCGAGAAATAACTTCTTACAATGCACTGATTACTGTCAACTAGGATGGGATCACAATCTGAAACACAAGGGACAACAACAACACTCAAGTGAGCACACTAGCCACAGAAACGTCTTTCTGCAACGGCTTGTGGCATCAGCAAGAGATGGCATAACTCGTTGCAAGTAAAGTTCTTCTCAAAGCGTCCCCTGGGAAGGAACGAATACTTGAACAAGTCGCCATCGCAAGGATAGTAGTCGCACTATCCTGCGTGCATGATATTGTGGCTGGAGTCCAGACAGGAGTGACAGTATTACTAGTGCCTGACCGCTCGGCTACGTTAATAAGTAATTCACGGATCTATAGGAACTTAATCTGAACTTCACATTTCGCAGCACTTTAACAAATCTCAGATACAAGCTGTAAGAACAAACACATTGCTCAAGGGCTAGGTATTGTCTTTCAGTCAGTAAGGGAATGTTGGTACTGTGGACTGATTCATATTGACTTTGACTGGCATGATACACTAAGTGAACATTCAAAAGTGACTGGGACATGATCTCAGGTTAAATAATAAAATAAAAATATGAAGAAAAAACTGATTGAACACTTTAACTCTTAATTGTAAATTAGACAAAACAATTTACTCAGAGTAAAGAAAACACTTTACGTTAAAAGTAATTGAAATTACATCAAGAGTGAATTTGTTCAAAGAAATATAAAAATTTTGAATAAAAATAAAACAAGGAACAAAACAAAAGTTTAACACTTACAAGTGGAGGGCACACAACACATAATCACGTATTCACTATTTTAGTATATTCTTACAATAAAATCTTGCTGTGACTGATACGACAAAAATTTGCTGGCAAAAATAATGGTACACAAGTCTGCGAAAAAATTAGAGGAATGAGACACTGCTGGCATACAAAAAAAGACACACATAGAAATAAATGGATAATTTGGTAAACTGGGGTGAATATCACTGCATGAACTACAATGACAATTACTGGAGAATACAATGCTGAAAGAGTACAATAAAAAAATTAATCACTTCACACAGAGTGACTGACTGGTACACTACACAATAATACTTACTACAGACAGAGAGTAGCATAAAATAAAACACAGATAAAAAAATATGAGATGAGCGAATAACACTGAAAAATATTGCAAAAATTAACGAGTCAAAGAAACACTGAGTCTACACTGAAAACACAAGGTTTAGAGTACACAAGAAATTCACTATAAATGTCTCACACATGCAAATGTCTTTAAATGCATGAAAATTGTCTCTAAACAGAAAATTATCACTGAAGTCTGTAGTAGTCGACAGTGATGACTGGTGATGAGGAAGGTTGTCCTGCGCGGTGATGACGCCGACACTCACACTGTCGTCGTGAAGAAATGCGCTTTCTCGGTGAACTCACATAACTGGCTTTATCGGTGGTGCTCAGCTACATCTCTTGACCAATTATGTGAGCTAAAACAGTTCTAGGACCCGGTACAAGGGTGCAAACAACCACAGGTAGATGAGGTGGATGGCTGATGGTGGTGGTTGGTGGTGGGTGGGTGAAGGGAGAGTGTATAGCAGTGGGTGAGGTGGTGACTCTCGCTGGCGCTCACTGGCACGCACTCCACTCACTACTCACGAAGGTGGCTTGATAAGCCACTATGCCACAGGGATGGTGAAGACCACTCTTAGCATCCAACTGGCATCCAACTGGGAGCACAAAGCGATATATGAAACAATACTTCAGAGGATGCGTGGCTTACTTCTCTCTCTCAGCTGGGTTAGAAGTTGGGTTGGCTGACTGGCTTAACCCACGAGAATGGCTGACTGGAAGACGTGTAACGATGCACACAGCACGGAGGAGCAGGTGGATGACAGGAGACAGGCTGGAAGACAGGCTGACTGGCGTTCACTTCCACAGTCTGGCTTATTGACTGGCTTAATTGCAAAATCTGGGTCAACCCCTCGGAGATTGAAGCAATTAGCACACGAACTAAGCCAGGAAGCTTGAAACGGCTGCAACAGGCTTGCAGGCTGGAGGTGGAGGTTGTGAGGGGAGCGAGTAGCTTGAGATGGGTGAGACGGTTCACCTTTGACCCGCCGGCTACTCACAGTCTTCTAACCTCTTGAAATACCCTTAAAAAGCTTAATTTCCACGCTCCACACCGTTGCCACCATTTATCATGTGGGATTCGAACACGTGGATAGGGTAAAGTAATACTCACGTAGGCTGGAAGTACATATATTGTAACTGAAGTATGTGGAAGGGCGCCACAGCCGAACCTGCCTCTCTCTGCCCCTTGACTAGACTGACTGAGAAGTGCCCATGGGCGAGGGGGCGCTTGAAATCCTGCTAGGTCAGCAACAATATGAATACAGCCAGTGATTCACGCAGAGACGGTTGGTAGTGAGTCATCTACTGGTACACTGGTTACTGGTAACTGGTTACTACTACTGAGATATGTATTGGTGTAACCCTTGCCATCTTGAGTAGTTTCGGGAAGGTGCTAGTTTCTAGTGACTTGTTAAAAAGTAATGAAATAGCATGCGAAAGGACATGGGCCGCTCGCTTGTACAGTAATGGTGGGACATTAGACAGATTCCCTGAGTTGTTTTTAAGTGACTTTATAATCTCAGTGACTTCCCAGGGCTCAGTTGGTGCAAGATAGAAGAAATTTGGGAAATTCCCACCTAGGTAGTCCCTGGCATGGGCATTGGTATGTGGGATTTTATTGGCGAGATTAGATCCTATGGTTGAGAAGAAGTCGTTTATCTTGTTAGCTGTGTCAGTGGGATGTAGTGGTGTTTCATTAGGTTTAGTTAGGACAATATTCTTGTTTTTTTCAGTTTGTGGGTCCCTAGAATCTGAGAGAGTGTTTTCCAGGTCTTTTTTATATCTCCTCTAGTGTCTGTGAATCTACTGGAGTAGTATAGTTGTTTGGATTTTTTTATTACTTTCGGATCTGATCAGTGGGTCACTTATTTAAAACATACTGGTCGGTGATTTGGGCTAACACATGAAGGAACTACTGGAAATTATTTAACCGAGTAATATGTGATTAGATTGATACATAAGTATAATTTGCATGTTGGAGAGCCGGTGACTGCTGGCAGCTCCTACAATGACGAACGGTCGAGACCTCAGCCCTTATTTACAGCCTGAAGGTTTATGGATCACTGTATTTAGCTTTTCTTGATTTTTTCCATCTCCACCACAACAATTGCTATGTTATCACTATGGTTGGCTCGTGAAGATTATTGGAGGAAAGTCGCTTTTTCTGAGTTAATATTTGTTTTTCACTGTGTATATTGTGATGTCTGCTAACTACAGGTTATATGAATTTCTACTGTATACATCTAGTATCTCAAAAATGAAGAAAAAACTAATGATGGTCACTCCACTCCACTAAGTTCCATTTCGTTACTAGTTAGTCACCACTACAACATTGTGGTAATGTTTCTGGATGATAAATGGCCTTATTGTTAAAAGCCTTCGAGGCCGGCAACATTGCAGACCTGGAGAGTGTACAAAGAACTTTTATGGCACACATAATTACGACTTCCAGCAGGCATGCGTGAGCGTGTTTGATAGGAGTGAATGGAGACAAATGGTTTTTAATACTTGACGTGCTGTTGGAGTGTGAGCAAAGTAACATTTATGAAGGGGTTCAGGGAAACCGGCAGGCCGGACTTGAGTCCTGGAGATGGGAAGTACAGTGCCTGCACTCTGAAGGAGGGGTGTTAATGTTGCAGTTTAAAAACTGTAGTGTAAAGCACCCTTCTGGCAAGACAGTGATGGAGTGAATGATGGTGAAAGTTTTTCTTTTTCGGGCCACCCTGCCTTGGTGGGAATCGGCCAGTGTGATAATAAAATAAAAATAAATAATTACGATAAGGCACCGAAACTACTGGGAACGGTTGAAGGTCCTTGATCTGTGTTCCCTCCTTATGAAAGCAAAAGACTCGGCAGGAGATGCAACATTCCCCCAATGAAAAGCAGGGGCGCCACGAGTACACTGAGAGACAACCCAATAAGTGTCGGAGCCCAAGACTGTTCGATTGCCTCCCAGCATACATAAGGGGAATTACCAATATACCCCTGGCTGTCTTCAAGAAGGCACTGGACAGGCACTTAAAGTCAGTACCTGACTAACCGGGCTGTGGTTCGTACGTCAGCTTGCGTGCAGCCAGCAGTAACAGCCTGGTTGATCAGACCTTCCGGTTTAGGCGTGCGGCTGAGCGCACCCTTCCGGTTTAGGGCCTTCTACAGAGAGCACCCTTCCGGTCTAGGACCAGCGGCTGGAGGGTCCCCTTTTCACACCTAGGTGTTACTTCCGGTTTGACCTTGACCTCGCCCTCGAGACTACCTCACCCTTGACCCCCCAACCAATACCCCCGCCCACGACCCCCCCCCCTTCGCGACCCCCCGTCGCGCCGCGCGCCCGCCCGCGCGCCCGCCCGCGCCCTTCGCGACCCCCGCACGCGCCCGCCCGCGCGCCCGCCCGCGCCCTTCGCGACCCCCGCCCGCGCCTTTCGCGACCCCCGCCCGCGCCTTCTGCTGCGCGTTCTGCAGCGTCGTCCGGATCGCCCCCGCGCCTCGATTTTTTTTCCGATTTTTTTCGAATTTTTTTTGAATTTCATTTTCTTGTGCTCTCCATCTCCTCGGATCAAATTTTTAAGGTTCCCCCTCTCACTTTCACCCACCCCCCATTCCCCCTCCGAATTTCACCCCCAACCCAAAAAATTTCTCGATATCAAAGTCTCCAATTCCTCGGATCAAATTTTTCTCGATATCAAAGTCTCCACTTCCTCGGATCAAGTTTTTAAGGTTCCCCCTCCGACTTTCACCCCCCCAACCCCAAAAATTTCTCGATAATACAAGTTTTTGGATTCCCCCCTATGGGGTTTTCGAAATTCCCCCCTCCCACTTTCACCCCCAATTTTTCTCGATAATACAAGTTTTTTGGATACCCCCTATGGAGTTTCGAAATTCTTATGATCTCCTCGGATCCCCCTCCCACTTTCACCCCCCCAACCCCAAAAATTTCTCGATATCAAAGTCTCCACTTCCTCGAATCAAGTTTTTTGGATTACCCCTCCCACTTTCACCCCCAATTTTTCTCGATAATACAAGTTTTGGATTCCCCCCTATGGGGTTTTCGAAATTCTTATGAGCTCCTCGGATCAAGTTTTTGGATTGCCCCTCCCACTTTCACCCCCAACCCCAAAAATTTCTCGATAATACAAGTTTTTTGGATTCCCCCCTATGGGGTTTTCGAAATTCTCCAATTCCTCGGATCAAGTTTTTGGATTCCCCCTATGGGGTTTTCGAAATTCCCCCTCCGACTTTCACCCCCCAACCCCCAACCCCCCAAAATTTCTCAATATTACCAAGTTTTTGGATTCCCCCCCTGGGGGTAAGCATGCTTACTACAGGTCTAAACAAGTCAAATGAACTAAGAAGGGTGTTTACTCGGCGGTCAGTGACGTCACACATACAAGCTGAATCTTGTCGACCCTTTTAGTTCATTAAAGTTAATAAGGGGATATAGTACCTACATCATAGGGAAAACATTTTCACTCTTAACCCCAATTTTTCTCGTTTTAACCCTTTTAGTTCATTAAAGTTAATAAGGGGACACAGTATATCAGAAAGTCACATTTTTTTTTCGTTAATACCCACAATTTCTTTACAACACAAGTCTAGACATTTTTCTCGTTTTAACTATTTCATCTCAGGTCACTCCCCACGAAGTAACCTTCTCCCCACCCTCCCAAACCCTCACACTCCAACCAACACCTCACAATTTTCACTCATAACCCCAATTTTTCTCGTTTTAACCCTTTTAGTTCATTAAAGTTAATAAGGGGACACAGTACATCAGAAAGTCACCACATCGCTCACATCCACTTTCGTTAAATTCACTAGTCACAATTTTACATATTACGAAGTTAAATACGCACTTTTACTTTGAACACCTTCATAAGTACTCTCATAATCATTTGTACACCTTCAAAAACACCTTTGAATAACCTCAAAACACCCTTGAACACCTTCAAAACACTCTCATAAATCATTTGAATACTCACATAAACACCTTTGTACATTTCCAAACAACACTGAAATACTCCAAAAACATCATTCGAACACCCCCAAAATCACCTCTGTATACTCCCAGAACACCTTCATAAGTACTCTTGCACATCAATTGAACACCTTCAAAAACACCTTTGAACATTTTCCAAAACAACACTGAAACACTTCCAAAACACTATTTGAGTACTCCCAAATTACACCACTGAATACACTCAAATCACCACCCAAATCACCATAAACTAAGATCAACACCCACAACACCCCCACAACCCACAACACCCACAACACCCACAATTTTTTCTCGTTTTATCTAATTTCATCAGAAAGTCACAACAACCCACAACTTATAACCACTTTTCAGCATCTCTAGTTCGACAAACATCACCCACATCCCACACCACCCACAACACCCACAACCCACAATTTTTTCTCGTTTTAACTAATTTCATCAGAAAGTCACAACCCACATCACCCACACCCCACAACACCCACAACCCACATCTCCCACAACCCACATCACCCACAATTTTTTCTCGTTTTATCTAATTTCATCAGAAAGTCACAACAACCCACATCACCCACACCCCACAATACCCACAACCCAACAACACTCACACCTCACATTTTTTTCTCGTTTTAACTAATTTCATCAGAAAAAGTCACATCAACAACCCACTTATAACGTCTTTTCGGTATCTCTAGTTCGACAACAACACCCACATCCCACAACACCCACAACCCACATCCCTCACACCCCACAACACACACAACCCACATCACCCACACCCCACAACACACACAACCCCACCCACATCACCCACAATTTTTTTCTCGTTTTAACTAATTTCATCAGAAAGTCACAACAACAACAAACCACAACTTATAATCACACCTGTGAATAACCTCAAAACACCATTTGAGTACTCCCAAATACACCACTGAATACTACTAAAACACCACTGAATACACTCAAAACACCACCAAAATCACCATAAACTAAGATCAACACCCCACAACCCACAACACCCACATCCCACATCACCCACAACCCACATCACCAACAACCCACAATTTTTTCTCGTTTTAACTAATTTCATCAGAAAAAGTCACAAAAACAACCCACTTATATCATCTTTTCAGCAACTCTAGTTCGACAACAACACCCACAACACCCACGTCCCACAACACCCACAACCCACTTCACCCACACCCCACAACACCCACAACACCCACAACCCACAATTTTTTCTCGTTTTATCTAATTTCATCAGAAAGTCACAACAACCCACATCACCCACATCACCCACACTCCACAATTTTTTCTCGTTTTAACTAATTTCATCAGAAAAAGTCCCAACAACATCCCACTTATAACATCTTTTTCGGTATCTCTAGTTCGACAACAACACCCACAACCCACAACACACACAACCCACAATATTTTTCTCGTTTTAACTAATTTCATCAGAAAGTCACAACACACACAACCCACAATTTTTCTCGTTTTAACTAATTTCATCAGAAAAAGTCACAACAACAATAACCCACTTATATCATCTTTTTCGGTATCTCTAATTCGACTACATTACCCACAACCATCATCAATTACCAATTTATTCACATTTTTTTCCCCTTCTTTTTACTGAATCTTAAATGTAATACACATTTCCTCTTTACATTACTAAAATTCTAATAAAATCTTCTCCAAACCCAGGTCCTTGTATCCACATAAATTGATATTATACTCACATCAACTACCCAACTATTGCGACATGTTTTAACACCCCTCCATTCTTTTTCCAATATATCATAACTTTTCAATTCTATAATTTCTTTTTAAAATATTCACACATTACCTTTATATTCAGTAAAATCTCCCCATATTTCTAATTACAACACTCCCCATACCCCTCTCCATCTCACCCGCATTTTTCTTCAAATCCACTCACCCATCTCCCAACACACCTCTTCAGAACACACACAAAAATCACATTTCACATCCACAAATGCATCTCAAATCCACTAAAATCACTATAATCAAGATATTCACAAAACTCTATGACCACCTAACACACACACACACACACACACATACACACACACACACACACACACACACACACACACACACACACACACCTAACCTAACCTAACCTATCCTAACCTAACCTAACCTAGCCTAACCTAACCTAACCGAACCTATCCTAACCTAACCTTACCTAACTTATCCTAACCTAACCTAACCTAACCTAACCTTACCTAACCTAACCTAACCTAACGTAGCCTAACCTAACCTAACCTAACCTAACCTAACCTAACCGAACCTACCCTAACCTAACCTAACCTAACCTTACCTAACCTAACCTAACCTAACCTAGCCTAACCTAACCTAACCTAACCTAACCTAACCTAACCTAAACCTAGCCTAACCTAACCTAACCGAACCTATCCTAACCTAACCTTACCTAACTTATCCTAACCTAACCTAACCTAACCTAGACTAACCTAACCTAACCTAACTTAACCTAACCTAACCTAACCTAACCTAACCTAACCTAATCTAACCTAACCGAACCTACCCTAACCTAACCTAACCTAACCTTACCTAACCTAACCTAACCTAACCTAACCTAACCTAACCTAACTTAATCTAACCTAACCTAACCTAACCTAACCTAACCGAACCTACCCTAACCTAACCTAACCTAACCTAACCTAACCGAACCTACCCTAACCTAACCTAACCTAACCTTACCTAACCTAACCTAACTTAACCTAACCTAACCTAACCTAACCTAGCCTAACCTAACCTAACCTACCCTAACCTAACTTATCCTAACCTAACCTAACCTAGCCTAACCTAACCTAACCTAACCTAACCTAACCTAACCTAACCTAACCTAACTTAACCTATCCTAACCTAACCTTACCTAACCTAGCCTAACCTAACCTATCCTACCATAACCTAACCTAACCTAACCTTACCTAACCTAACCTAACCTAGCCTAACCTAACCTATCCTAACCTATCTTAACCTAACCTAACCTAACCTAGCCGAACCTATCCTAACCGTTCCTAACCTATCCTAACCTAACCTTACCTAACCCAACCTAACCTAACCTACCCTACCCTACCCTAACCTACTATCCTAACCTAACCTAAAATATATTGGAACACTTCCAAAATACATTAGAGTACTCCAGAATTACTTTGAACGACTCCATTTTTGGATATTTCCAAATTAGTTTTGAAAAACTTTATCGTAAAATCGAACATTATTTTTCTTGTTGGTAAACACACTCAATGGTAGAAATATTTACTCGATTTCCGAATAGAAACACTTTCCTCGCTCTGAGAGACTCATTGAGCTTATATGCCTTACCCCAAAAGTATTGCGGCATGATTTTTGTACACCCCTTCCCCCTCCGACGCCACCATGTAATGCGGTTCACACCCAAGGTAGAAAATCACACGGCCATCTCCTTACCCTACACCTGCGTCAACTCAGGACAGACAGACGCCATGAAATGCGGTTCACATCCAAGGTATATTTAAGATAATCATCGCCTTACCGAACACCTGAATCAACTCACCTAACCGAACCTAACCTAACCTATCCTAGCCTAACCTAACCTAGCCTAACCTAACTTAACCTAACCTAACCTAACTTAACCTAATCTAACCTAACCTAACCTAACTTAACCTAACCTAACCTAACCTAACCTAACCTAACCTAACCTAACCTAACTTAACCTAACCTAACCTAACCTATCTTTACTTAACCTAACCTAACCTAGCCTAACCTAACCTAACCTAACCGAACCTAACCTAACCTAACCTAACCTAACTTAACCTATCCTAACCTAACCTTACCTAACCTAGCCTAACCTAACCTATCCTAACCTAACCTAACCTAACCTAACACCATCAAACACCTCCGAATACTCCCCAAAACACTACTGATTACTACCAAATCACCACTGAATACTACCAAATCACCGTCAAAATCACCAGAAACTAAGTTTAACATCACCATCCAACTTCCTTTTTATAGAAATCCCCTCAAATCACTATAACCAAGAACCCAACCTAACCTAACCTTTTCCTAACCTAACCGAACCTAACCTAACCGAACCTAACCTAACATTACCCAACCTAACCTAACCTTACCTAACCTAGCCTAACCTAACCTATCCTAACCTAACCTAACCTACCACCATCAAACACCTCCGAATACTCCCCCAAACACTACTGATTACTACCAAATCACCTAACCTAACCTAACCTAACCTAACCTAACATTACCCAACCTAACATAACCTATCCTAACCTAACCGAACCTAACCTAACATTACCTAACCTAACCTAACTTATCCTAACCTAACCTAACCTAACCTAACCTAACTTATCCTACCCTAACCTAACCTAACCTGACCTAACTTATCCTAACCTAATCCAACCTAACCTAACCTAACCTAACCTAACCAAACCTAACCTAACCTAACCTGACCTAACTTATCCTAACCTAACCTAACCTAACCTAACTTATCCTAACCTAACCTAACCTAACCTAACACCTTCAAACACCTCCGAATACTCCCAAAACACTACTGACTACTACCAAATCACCACTGAATACCACCAAATCACCGTCAAAATCACCAGAAACTAAGTTTATCATCACCATCCAACATCCTTTTTATAGCATGAATATTCTTACCGCATTTTATGTTGCATATCGCATTTCCTCTTCCACATCATCCCTAAACATCCTTCCTTATTCATTCCGTATATCTCCTGGAGTTGTTTTAACCCCCGACGGGGCCCATCACGACGTAGGAGCCAGAGAAACCATCACCACTCCAACACCACCTACTACACTCTGGCTCCTAATGTCATGATGGGCCCCGTCGGGGGTTAAAACAACTCTAGGAGATATACGGAATGAATAAGGAAGGATGTTTAGGGATGATGTGGAAGAGGAAATGCGATATGCAACATAAAATGCGGTAAGAATATTCATTCTATAAAAAGGATGTTGGATGGTGATGATAAACTTAGTTTCTGGTGATTTTGATGGTGATTTGGTAGTATTCAGTGGTGATTTGGTAGTAATCAGTAGTGTTTTGGGAGTATTCGGAGGTGTTTGAAGGTGTTAGGTTAGGTTAGGTTAGGTTAGGTTAGGATAGGTTAAGTTAGGTTAGGTTAGGTTAGGTTAGGTTCGGTTAGGTTAGGTTAGGTTAGGCTAGGTTAGGTTAGGTTAGGTTAGGTTAGGTTAGGATAGGTTAGGTTAGGTTAGGTTAAGTTAGGTTAGGTTAGGTTAGGTTAGGTTAGGTTAGGTTAGGTTAGGTTAAGTTAGGTTAAGTTAGATTAGGTTAGGTTAAGTTAGGTTAGGTTAGGTTAAGTTAGGTTAGGCTAGGTTAGGTTAGGCTAGGATAGGTTAGGTTAGGTTCGGTTAGGTGAGTTGATTCAGGTGTTTGGTAAGGCGATGATTATCTTAAATATACCTTGGATGTGAACCGCATTTCATGGCGTCTGTCTGTCCTGAGTTGACGCAGGTGTAGGGTAAGGAGATGGCCGTGTGATTTTCTACCTTGGGTGTGAACCGCATTACATGGTGGCGTCGGAGTGGGAAGGGGTGTACAAAAATCATGCCGCAATACTTTTGAGATAAGGCATATAAGCTCAATGAGTCTCTCAGAGCGAGGAAAGTGTTTCTATTCGGAAATCGAGTAAATATTTCTACCATTGAGTGTGTTTACCAACAAGAAAAATAATGTTCGATTTTACGATAAAGTTTTTCAAAACTAATTTGGAAATATCCAAAATGGAGTCGTTCAAAGTAATTCTGGAGTACTCTAATGTATTTTGGAAGTGTTCCAATATATTTTAGGTTAGGTTAGGATAGTAGGTTAGGGTAGGGTAGGGTAGGTTAGGTTAGGTTGGGTTAGGTAAGGTTAGGTTGGGTTAGGTAAGGTTAGGTTAAGATAGGTTAGGAACGGTTAGGATAGGTTCGGCTAGGTTAGGTTAGGTTAGGTTAAGATAGGTTAGGTTAGGTTAGGTTAGGCTAGGTTAGGTTAGGTTAGGTAAGGTTAGGTTAGGTTAGGTTAGGTTAGGATAGGTTAGGTTAGGCTAGGTTAGGTAAGGTTAGGTTAGGATAGGTTAAGTTATGTTAGGTTAGGTTAGGTTAGGTTCGGTTAGGTTAGGTTAGGTTAGGCTAGGTTAGGTTAGGTTCGGATAAGTTAGGTTAGGGTAGGTTAGGTTAGGTTAGGTTAGGTTAGGTTAGGTTAAGTTAGGTTAGGTTAGGTTAGGTTAGGTTAGGTTAGGTTAGGTTAGGTAAGGTTAGGTTAGGTTAGGGTAGGTTCGGTTAGGTTAGGTTAGGTTCGGTTAGGTTAGGTTAGGTTAGGTTAGGTTAAGTTAGGTTAGGTTAGGTTAGGTTAGGTTAGGTAAGGTTAGGTTAGGTTAGGTTAGGGTAGGTTCGGTTAGGTTAGATTAGGTTAGGTTAGGTTAGGTTAGGTTAGGTTAAGTTAGGTTAGGTTAGGTTAGTCTAGGTTAGGTTAGGTTAGGTTAGGATAAGTTAGGTAAGGCTAGGTTAGGATAGGTTCGGTTAGGTTAGGTTAGGCTAGGTTTAGGTTAGGTTAGGTTAGGTTAGGTTAGGTTAGGTTAGGTTAGGTTAGGTTAGGCTAGGTTAGGTTAGGTTAGGTAAGGTTAGGTTAGGTTAGGTTAGGGTAGGTTCGGTTAGGTTAGGTTAGGTTAGGTTAGGTTAGGCTAGGTTAGGTTAGGTTAGGTAAGGTTAGGTTAGGTTAGGTTAGGTTAGGATAAGTTAGGTAAGGTTAGGTTAGGATAGGTTCGGTTAGGTTAGGTTAGGCTAGGTTAGGTTAGGTTAGGATAGGTTAGGTTAGGTTAGGTGTGTGTGTGTGTGTGTGTGTGTGTGTGTGTGTGTGTGTGTGTGTGTGTGTGTGTGTGTGTGTGTGTGTGTGTGTTAGGTGGTCATAGAGTTTTGTGAATATCTTGATTATAGTGATTTTAGTGGATTTGAGATGCATTTGTGGATGTGAAATGTGATTTTTTTGTGTGTGTGTTCAGAAGAGGTGTGTTGGGAGATGGGTGAGTGGATGTGAAGAAATGCGGGTGAGATGGAGAGGTGTATAGGGAGGGTTGTACTTAGAAATATGGGGAGATTTTACTGAATATAAAGGTAATGTGTGAATATTTTAAAAAGAAATTATAGAATTGAAAAGTTATGATATATTGGAAAAAGAATGGAGGGGTGTTGAAACATGTCGCAATAGTTGGGTAGTTGATGTGAGTATAATATCAATTTATGTGGATACAAGGACCTGGGTATGGAGAAGATTTTATTAGAATTTTAGTAATGTAAAGAGGAAATGTGTATTACATTTAAGATTCAGTAAAAAGAAGGGGAAAAAATGTGAATAAATTGGTAATTGATGATGGTTGTGGGTATTGTAGTCGAATTAGAGATACCGAAAAAGATGATATAAGTGGGTTATTGTTGTTGTGACTTTTTCTGATGAAATTAGTTAAAACGAGAAAAATTGTGGGTTGTGTGTGTTGTGACTTTCTGATGAAATTAGTTAAAACGAGAAAAATATTGTGGGTTGTGTGTGTTGTGGGTTGTGGGTGTTGTAGGTGTTGTGGGTTGTGGGTGTTGTTGTCGAACTAGAGATACCGAAAAAGATGTTATAAGTGGGTTGTTGTTGGGACTTTTTCTGATGAAATTAGTTAAAACGAGAAAAAATTGTGGAGTGTGGGTGATGTGGGTGATGTGGGTTGTTGTGACTTTCTGATGAAATTAGATAAAGCGAGAAAAAATTGTGGGTTGTGGGTGTTGTGGGTGTTGTGGGTGTTGTGGGGTGTGGGTGAAGTGGGTTGTGGGTGTTGTGGGACGTGGGTGTTGTGGGTGTTGTTGTCGAACTAGAGTTGCTGAAAAGATGATATAAGTGGGTTGTTTTTGTGACGTTTTCTGATGAAATTAGTTAAAACGAGAAAAAAATTGTGGGTTGTTGGTGATGTGGGTTGTGGGTGATGTGGGATGTGGGTGTTGTGGGTTGTGGGGTGTTGATCTTAGTTTATGGTGATTTTGGTGGTGTTTTGAGTGTATTCAGCGGTGTTTTAGTAGTATTCAGTGGTGTATTTGGGAGTACTCAAATGATGTTTTGAGGTTATTCAAAGGTGTGATTATAAGTTGTGGGTTGTTGTTGTTGTGACTTTCTGATGAAATTAGTTAAAACGAGAAAAAAATTGTGGGTGATGTGGGTTGGGTTGTGTGTGTTGTGGGGTGTGGGTGATGTGGGTTGTGTGTGTTGTGGGGTGTGAGGGATGTGGGTTGTGGGTGTTGTGGGATGTGGGTGTTGTTGTCGAACTAGAGATACCGAAAAGACGTTATAAGTGGGTTGTTGATGTGACTTTTTCTGATGAAATTAGTTAAAACGAGAAAAAATGTGAGGTGTGAGTGTTGTTGGGTTGTGGGTATTGTGGGGTGTGGGTGATGTGGGTTGTTGTGACTTTCTGATGAAATTAGATAAAACGAGAAAAAATTGTGGGTGATGTGGGTTGTGGGAGATGTGGGTTGTGGGTGTTGTGGGGTGTGGGTGATGTGGGTTGTGACTTTCTGATGAAATTAGTTAAAACGAGAAAAAATTGTGGGTTGTGGGTGTTGTGGGTGGTGTGGGATGTGGGTGATGTTTGTCGAACTAGAGATGCTGAAAAGTGGTTATAAGTTGTGGGTTGTTGTGACTTTCTGATGAAATTAGATAAAACGAGAAAAAATGTGGGTGTTGTGGGTGTTGTGGGTTGTGGGGGTGTTGATCTTAGTTTATGGTGATTTGGGTGGTGATTTGAGTGTATTCAGTGGTGTAATTTGGGAGTACTCAAATAGTGTTTTGGAAGTGTTTCAGTGTTGTTTTGGAAAATGTTCAAAGGTGTTTTTGAAGGTGTTCAAATGATGTGCAAGAGTACTTATGAAGGTGTTCTGGGAGTATACAGAGGTGGTTTTGGGGGTGTTCGAATGATGTTTTTGGAGTATTTCAGTGTTGTTTGGAAATGTACAAAGGTGTTTATGTGAGTATTCAAATGATTTATGAGAGTGTTTTGAAGGTGTTCAAAGGTGTTTTGAGGTTATTCAAAGGTGTTTTTGAAGGTGTACAAATGATTATGAGAGTACTTATGAAGGTGTTCAAAGTAAAAGTGCGTATTTAACTTCGTAATATGTAAAATTGTGACTAGTGAATTTAACGAAAGTGGATGTGAGCGATGTGGTGACTTTCTGATGTACTGTGTCCCCTTATTAACTTTAATGAACTAAAAGGGTTAAAACGAGAAAAATTGGGGTTATGAGTGAAAACTGTGAGGTGTTGGTTGGAGTGTGAGGGTTTGGGAGGGTGGGGAGAAGGTTACTTCGTGGGGAGTGACCTGAGATGAAATAGTTAAAACGAGAAAAATGTCTAGACTTGTGATGTGAAGAAATTGTGGGTATTAACGAAAAAAAAATGTGACTTTCTGATGTACTGTGTCCCCTTATTAACTTTAATGATCTAAAAGGGTTAAAACGAGAAAAATTGGGGTTAAGAGTGAAAATGTTTTCCCTATGATGTAGGTACTATATCCCCTTATTAACTTTAATGAACTAAAAGGATCGACAAGATTCTGCCTGTGTGCGCGGTCATCACGTGACGTCACTGACAGAAGGTGTCCCCTTATTAACTTTAATGAACTAAAAGGGTCGACAAGATTCAGCTTGTATGTGTGACGTCACTGACTGCCGAGTAAACACCCTTCTTAGTTCATTTGACTTGTTTGGACCTGTAGTAAGCATGCTTACCCCCATTGGGGGGAATCCAAAAACTTGGTAATATTGAGAAATTTTTGGGGGTTGTGGGGTGAAAGTCGGAGGGGGAATTTCGAAAACCCCATAGGGGGATCCAAAAAATTTGATCCGAGGAATTGAAGAATTTCGAAAACCCCCATAGGGG
The DNA here is from genome assembly GCF_038502225.1 of Cherax quadricarinatus. Lineage (NCBI taxonomy): Eukaryota > Metazoa > Arthropoda > Malacostraca > Decapoda > Parastacidae > Cherax > Cherax quadricarinatus. The sequence continues at coordinate 42,047,108 of NC_091296.1, forward strand.
GGAATCCAAAAAACTTGTATTATCGAGAAATTTTTGGGGTTGGGGGTGAAAGTGGGAGGGGCAATCCAAAAACTTGATCCGAGGAGCTCATAAGAATTTCGAAAACCCCATAGGGGGGAATCCAAAACTTGTATTATCGAGAAAAATTGGGGGTGAAAGTGGGAGGGGTAATCCAAAAAACTTGATTCGAGGAAGTGGAGACTTTGATATCGAGAAATTTTTGGGGTTGGGGGGTGAAAGTGGGAGGGGGATCCGAGGAGATCATAAGAATTTCGAAACTCCATAGGGGGGTATCCAAAAAACTTGTATTATCGAGAAAAATTGGGGGTGAAAGTGGGAGGGGGGAATTTCGAAAACCCCATAGGGGGGAATCCAAAAACTTGTATTATCGAGAAATTTTTGGGTTTGGGGGTGAAAGTCGGAGGGGGAACCTTAAAAACTTGATCCGAGGAAGTGGAGACTTTGATATCGAGAAAAATTTGATCCGAGGAATTGGAGACTTTGATATCGAGAAATTTTTGGGGTTGGGGGGTGAAAGTCGGAGGGGGAATGGGTGGTGCGTGAAAGTGAGAGGGGGAACCTTAAAAATTTTACCCGAGGAGATGGAGAGCACAAGAAAATGAAATTCAAAAAAAATTCGAAAAAAATCGGAAAAAAATCGAGGCGCGGGGGCGATCCGGACGACGCTGCAGAAGGCGCAGCAGAAGGCGCGGGCGGGGGTCGCGAAAGGCGCGGGCGGGGGTCGCGAAGGGAGCGGGCGGGCGGGCGCGCGGCGCGACGGGGGGTCGCGAAGGGGGGGGGGGCGTGGGCGGGGGTATTGGTTGGGGGGTCAAGGGTTAGGTAGTCTCGAGGGCGAGGTCAAGGGCAAACCGGAAGTAACACCAAGGTGTGAAAAGGGGACCCTCCAGCCGCTGGTCTGTAGAAATTATGACTACTTATATATATATATATATATATATATATATATATATATATATATATAAATATATATATATATATATATATTTATATATATATCACATCCTTAGACAAGGATGTGTGATGTCACTGTGGTTCAATATATTTATAGATAGGGTTGTGAGAGAAGTGAATGCGAGGGTCTTGGCAAGAGGTGTGGAGCTAAAAGATAAAGAATCAAACACAAAGTGGGAGTTGTCACAGTTGCTCTTTGCTGATGACACTGTGCTTTTGGGAGATTCCGAAGAGAAGTTGCAATGGTTGGTGGATGAATTTGGTACGGTACGTAAGAGAAGAAAATTAAAAGTGAATATAGGAAAGAGTAAGGTTATGAGGATAAAAAGATTAGGCGACGAAAGATTGGATATCAGATTGGAGGGAGAGAGTAAGGAGAAGGTGAATGTATTCAGATATTTAGGAGTGGACGTGTTAGCAGTTGGGTCTATAAAGGATAAGATGAATCATAGAATTTATGAGGGGAAAAGGGTGAGCGGTGCACTTAGGAGTCTGTGGAGACAAAGAATTTTGTCCGTGGAAGCAAAGAGGGGAATGTATGAGAGTACAGTTGTACTACCAACACTCTCGTATGGGTGTGAAGCATGGGTGACGAATGTTGCAGCGAGAAGGCTGGAGACAGTGGAGATGTCATGTCTGAGGGTAATGTATGGTGTGAATATAATGCAGAGAATTCGTAGCTTGAAAATTAGTTGAAGGTGAGGGATTACCAAAACTATTATTAAGATGGCTGAGGAAGGGTTGTTGAGGTGGTTCGGACATGTAGAGAGAGTGGAACGAAACAGAATTACTTCCAGAGAGTATAAATCTGTAATGGAGGGAAGGCAGGGTAGGGGTCGGCCTCGGAAGGGTTGGAAGGAGGGGGTAAAGGAGGTTTTGTGTACGAGGGGCTTGGACTTCCAGCAAGCATGCGTGAGCGTATTTGATAGGAGTGAATGGAGACAAATGGCTTTTAGGACTTGACATGATGGAGTGCGAGCAAAGTAACATTTATGAATGGATTCAGAGAAACCGGCAGGCCGGACTTAAGTCCTGAAGATGGGAAGTACAGTGCCTGCACTCTGAAGGACGGGTGTTAATGTTGCAGTTTTATAACTGTAGTGATGGAGTGAATGAATGATGGAGTGACAGTGATGGAGTGAATGAATGATGGAGTGACAGTGATGGAGTGAATGAATGATGGAGTGACAGTGATGGAGTGAATGATGAAAGTTTCCCACCCTGCCTTGGTGGACTCGGCCGATGTGTTAATAAAAAAATAAACTCACACACACACACACACACACACACACACACACACACACACATGCTGAGCTGAGTCTCGACCCCTGCAACCACAATTTGGTGAGTACAGTGGAGTACACACACACACACACACACACACACACACACACACACACACACATACTCTCAGCAGCTACTTTATTAGGAACACCTTAAAGCCTATTTTTTATTGATGGTAATATATAATCAGGCAGTCAGGTGGCAGACCTTCAATACCTAAAATCATGCAGACAGGGTTAAGAGGTTTTCGTTGTTGCTCAGATCAAACGTCAGAATAAGGAAGAAATGTGATCTATGTGTCTTTAACCATAGAACGATTGTTGGTGCCAGACGGGGTGGATTGAGCGTCTCCGAAACTAATCTCCCGTGATTTTCACATACACCAATCTCTAGTGTTTCTAGAGAATGGTATGAAAGCACAAAAATCGAGTGAGCGTCATTTCTGTGGGTGAAAACGTCTTGTTATTGAGAGAAGTCAGAGAAGATTGGGCAGACTGGTTAAAGCTGACAGGAAGATGACATTTACTCAAATAGCCATGCATTACATTATTAGGATGTAGTCATCTCGGAACGTAAATGACGAACCTTGAAGTGTTAGGGCTGCAGTGCCAGAATACCACACTGAGAACCAGTCTTCTCAGCAAATAAGAGGATATTGAGGCTACAATGGGCACAGGCTCACCAAAACTGGACAGTTGATGACTGGAGAAACGTCGCTTGACCTAAGGAATCGCACAATGTGCTGCGACATGCAGATAGTATAGTCAGAATGTGGCATATAAATTTGGGATGTTTTGCAACGGAAGATTCACAGCATGAATGTGCAGACTACACAACTTTGACAACTGCGTTATGCTTTTGTCAACCTGGACCAAAATCTTTATGGAATGTTTCCAGCATTTTGTTGAATCTCTGCGAAAAATTAAGGGGGCCCATACCCTGTACAAAAATTATTTGCATAATAAAGTGGCCACTGAGTGTATGTATGTATATATATATATATTCTTGTATATATTCTTGCGCATGCAATGAGGTAAGAATATGCTAGGCTTATGGAATTCTGGGATAGCTTTCTCGGATCACTGAGCGACCAAAATACGTCTAGTAAAATGAAAAAAGTTTTATATCAATAACCTGGTACGAGCGTGTCAGGAAATATTGAGCGGTCGACTGTTACATAATGTGAGAAATCACGGAAGTGCTTGGAATTCTACCATTTTTTCACGTGTGTGCGCGCACGCACACACACGCACACACTCGCGCACACACACACACACATACACACACACACACACACACACACACACACACACACACACACACACACACACACACACACACACACACACACACACACACACACACACACACACACACACACACACACACACACACACACACACACACACACACACACACACACACCATCTTTCCCCTCTAACATCTCTTACCTCTAACACCTCCCCCCCTCTAACATCTCTCCCCCTCTAACATCTGTCCCCTCCCTTTATCTCTCCCCTCTCCCTTTCCCCACCTCTCTCCCCTCCCTCCCCCCCTAGCCTCTCTCCCCTCTCGCTCTTCCATCTCCCCCCTCTTTCCCCCTTCTCCCCCTCTTTGCGTTCCCTTTCTCCCTCCCTCCCTCCCTCTCTCTCTCTCTCTCTCTCTCTCTCTCTCTCTCTCTCTCTCTCTCTCTCTCTCTCTCTCTCTCTCTCTCTCTCTCTCTCTCTCTCTCTCTCTTGCTCTCTCTCTCTCTTGCTCTCTCTCTTGCTCTCTCTCTCTCTCTCTCTCTTGCTCTCTCTCTTGCTCTCCCTCTCTCTTGCTCTCTCTCTCTCTTGCTCTCTCTCTCTCTTGCTCTCTCTCTCTCTTGCTCTCTCTCTTGCTCTCTCTCTCTCTTGCTCTCTCTCTCTCTTGCTCTCTCTCTCTCTTGCTCTCTCTCTCTTGCTCTCTCTCTCTCTTGCTCTTTCTCTCTTGCTCTCTCTCTCTCTTGCTCTCTCTCTATCTTGCTCTCTCTCTTGCTCTCTCTCTCTCTCGCTCTCTCTCTCTCTTGCTCTCTCTCTCTCTTGCTCTCTCTCTTGCTCTCTCTCTTGCTCTCTCTCTCTCTCTCTTGCTCCCTCTCTCTCTTGCTCTCTCTCTCTCTTGCTCTCTCTCTCTCTTGCTCTCTCTCTCTCTCTCTTGCTCTCTCTCTCTCTTGCTCTCTCTCTCTCTCTTGCTCTCTCTCTCTCTCTTGCTCTCTCTCTCTCTTGCTCTCTCTCTCTCTTGCTCTCTCTCTCTCTTGCTCTCTCTCTCTCTCTTGCTCTCTCTCTCTCTTGCTCTCTCTCTCTCTTGCTCTCTCTCTTGCTCTCTCTCTCTCTTGCTCTCTCTCTCTCTTGCTCTCTCTCGTCCCCATTTTCCCTTCTAACTCCCCCCCCTCCCACCCATAAAAAAAAAAAAAAAAAAAAAAAAATGGTGGGGACTCGCAGGAACCAAGGATCAGATGAGAATGGTTCGGGTAGGGAGGAGTGGATGGAGGAGCAGTGGAAAAGGATGGAACAAGAGTGGGAGAGAAAATTAGGAGAGCTTTCTGAAAAAAATGGAGAAAGAGCTCTCTGTGAAATTGGAAAGGAGGTTGGAGAAGGAGACAAAGAATTGGGAGGCACAAGTCGAAACTGCAGTAGCCAAGATAAGGGTCCTAGAAGTTGAGATAAATAGGCTGAAGCGAGTTACAGGGGCAGTGACCAGAGAAGACACAGCATATGAATCTGCGAGGCTGAACAGGAAGGAAGGAATTATGAATTATGCTAAGGTCACATCAATCTGCCAAGGAGGACCAAGGAGTGAAAGGGAAGATCAGCTGGTTGCAGATGGAGAGGGTGATAGGTCGAATGCTGAGGCACAACAAGGCTATCAAGAGCCAATGGAAAAATCAAGGGAGAAACTGACCACATACAGGCAGGATCCAGAGTCACAGAGGGTGAGGCAATGGGAGGAAGAAAGGGCAAAATCAGTGTTTATCCATGGGCTTCAGGAGAGAGAGGAAAGGACACACACTGAAAGGAAGCAGGAAGAAAGAAAGGAGATTGAGAAAATCATCACGGAAATAGGTGAAGAGATGGACGAGATTGTAAATTTTCAGAGAATAGGGGGGTACTCGAAGGGGAGAAAACGACCAATCAAGCTGATTCTCAGGACGGAAACAGTGCGGAACAGGATCCTCCAAGAGAAACCACGATTGAAATACTCGGAAGAGTACAAGAGGGTGTTCCTAGACAGAGACAGAACAAAATCAGAACGACAGCAGCTGAGGGAGAGGACAAAAAAGCGAAAGGAGCTAGGAAAAGAGACAAGGAGGGAATCAGCAGAGGTCAGTCAGAGCAGGACAGAACAGCAAGGGCAAGCACACACACAACTACTCTCAGAACCATACAACCTATCACACCATCCCAACACACACTACAATCCATACCCACAGCCTCCACCCAACACCGAGCTATAGAATCCCACAGTATGCCACCAGGTCTCCCACCCTCACAGGCCCCCCAAACCACAGTGTTGGAAAGGAAACTGAAGGTATGGTACACAAACGCTGATGGAATAACAAATAAGTGGGAGGAGTGGCACGAAAGAGTCAAAGAAGCATCACCGGACATCATAGCTCTCACAGAAACCAAGCTTACAGGTATGATAACAGATGCCATCTTTCCAACGGGATACCAAATCCTGAGGAAAGACAGAGGGAACAGGGGGGGTGGAGGAGTGGCGTTGCTGATCAAAAATCGCTGGAATTTTGATGAGCTGGAGAGAGGAGATAGCGGAGAAGAAAGTGATTACATAGTGGGAACACTTCACTCTGGAGGTCCCAAGGTGGTAATAGCAGTGATGTATAACCCACCACAGAACAGCAGGAGGCCAAGGCAAGAGTACGACGAGAGCAATAGAGCGATGGTTGACACACTGGCTAGAGTGGCCAGAAGAGCTCATGCATGCAGGGCAAAGCTCCTGATCATGGGTGACTTTAACCACAAGGAGATCGATTGGGAGAACTTGGACCCACATGGGGGCCAAGATACATGGAGGGCTAAGATGATGGAGGTGGTACTGGAGAACTTCATGTACCAACACGTAAGGGACACTACAAGAGAGAGAGGAGAGGATGAACCAGCAAGGCTGGACTTAGTATTCACCTTCAGTAGTGCAGATATCGAGGACATCACATATGAAAGACCCCTTGGGGCCAGTGACCATGTGGTTTTAAGCTTCGAATACACAGTAGAGCTACAAGTGGAGGGAGAAGCAGGAAGGCCAGGACGAATGAAGCCAAACTACAAGAAAGGGGAATACACAGGAATGAGGAACTACCTGAACGGGGTTCAGTGGGACAGAGAACTGGCAGGGAAGCCAGTTAATGAGATGATGGAATATGTAGCAACAAAATGCAAGGAGGCTGAGGAGAGGTTTGTACCCAAGGGTAACAGGAGTAATGAAAAAGCCAGGATGAGCCCATGGTTTACCCAAAGGTGCAGGGAGGCAAAAACCAAGTGTGCTAGGGAATGGAAGAAATATAGAAGGCAAAGGACCCAGGAGAATAAGGAGAACAGTCGTAGAGCCAGAAACGAATATGCACAGATAAGAAGGGAGGCCCAAAGACAATATGAAAATGACATAGCAGCGAAAGCCAAATCTGACCCGAAACTGTTGTACAGCCACATCAGGAGGAAAACAACAGTCAGGGACCAGGTAATCAGGCTAAGGAAGGAAGGAGGAGAGACAACAGGAAATGACCGTGAAGTATGTGAAGAACTCAACAAGAGATTCAAAGAAGTGTTCACAGAGGAGACAGAAGGGACTCCAGAAAGACGGAGAGGTGGGGCACACCACCAAGTGCTGGACACAGTGCACACAACCGAGGAAGAAGTGAAGAGGCTTCTGAGTGAGCTAGATACCTCAAAGGCAATGGGGCCAGATAACATCTCCCCATGGGTATTGAGAGAGGGAGCAGAGGCGCTATGTGTACCCCTAACAACAATATTCAATACATCTATCGAAACAGGGAGATTGCCTGAGGCATGGAAGACAGCAAATGTAGTCCCAATCTTTAAAAAAGGAGACAGACATGAAACATTAAACTACAGACCAGTGTCACTGACATGTATAGTATGCAAAATCATGGAGAAGATTATCAGGAGAAGAGTGGTGGAACACCTAGAAAGGAATGATCTCATCAACAGCAGCCAGCATGGTTTCAGGGACGGGAAATCCTGTGTCACAAACCTACTGGAGTTCTATGACATGGTGACAGCAGTAAGACAAGAGAGAGAGGGGTGGGTGGATTGCATTTTCTTGGACTGCAAGAAGGCGTTTGACACAGTTCCACACAAGAGATTGGTGCAAAAACTGGAGGACCAAGCAGGGATAACAGGGAAGGCACTACAATGGATCAGGGAATACTTGTCAGGAAGACAGCAGCGAGTCATGGTACGTGGCGAGGTGTCAGAGTGGGCACCTGTGACCAGCGGGGTCCCGCAGGGGTCAGTCCTAGGACCAGTGCTGTTTCTGGTATTTGTGAACGACATGACGGAAGGAATAGACTCTGAGGTGTCCCTGTTTGCAGATGACGTGAAGTTGATGAGAAGAATACACTCGATCGAAGACCAGGCAGAACTACAAAGGGATCTGGACAGGCTGCAGACCTGGTCCAGCAATTGGCTCCTGGAGTTCAATCCCACCAAGTGCAAAGTCATGAAGATTGGGGAAGGGCAAAGAAGGCCGCAGACGGAGTACAGTCTAGGGGGTCAGAGACTACAAACCTCACTCAAGGAAAAAGATCTTGGGGTGAGTATAACACCAGGCACATCTTCTGAAGCGCACATCAACCAAATAACTGCTGCAGCATATGGGCGCCTAGCAAACCTCAGAACAGCATTCCGACATCTTAATAAGGAATCGTTCAGGACCCTGTACACCGTATACGTTAGGCCCATATTGGAGTATGCGGCACCAGTTTGGAACCCACACCTAGCCAAGCACGTAAAGAAACTAGAGAAAGTGCAAAGGTTTGCAACAAGACTAGTCCCAGAGCTAAGAGGTATGTCCTACGAGGAGAGGTTAAGGGAAATCAACCTGACGACACTGGAGGACAGGAGAGATAGGGGGGACATGATAACGACATACAAAATACTGAGAGGAATTGACAAGGTGGACAAAGACAGGATGTTCCAGAGATTGGACACAGTAACAAGGGGACACAGTTGGAAGCTGAAGACACAGATGAATCACAGGGATGTTAGGAAGTATTTCTTCAGCCACAGAGTAGTCAGTAAGTGGAATAGTTTGGGAAGCGATGTAGTGGAGGCAGGATCCATACATAGCTTTAAGCAGAGGTATGATAAAGCTCACGGCTCAGGGAGAGTGACCTAGTAGCGATCAGTGAAGAGGCGGGGCCAGGAGCTCGGACTCGACCCCCGCAACCTCAACTAGGCAAGGCGGTGAACATGCACACACGCACACAGGCAGTGTTACTAGCGGTAGTTATTAGCAGTAAGAATACTTAGGAAGCTAAGAAGTCCTCTCTCAATGTGAACAAGGAAAATGATATTAACCAGCAACAATTAATACGTAAATCCAGAAAGGGCAAGAAGTGGAGAGAGTAGATAATTGGGAAAGATAAATGAGACAAAATTTGTGCCTACACGACGGATCTTTCAACCACACAACCTACCCCCCCTAACCCTCCCTCCCTCACACACAAGCACACACACACAAGGGTAGACACACACACTCACACACACACACACACACGCACACACACACGCACATACACACACACCCACACACCCTCCACCACTTGACACAAACACTTGACACAAACACGTACCCCCCCCTCCCCTAACCACCTCTCCCCCTTCCCTAACCACCTCACCTTAGCCACCTACCCCTCCCCAAACCACCTAACCCCTCCCCAAACCGTCTAACCCACCCAACTACCTCCCTCCCTCCAATAACCATCCTCCCCCTCCCCCATAACCATCCATCCCCTCTCTCCCTCAAACCATCTAACCCCCTCCCCCAACTATCTCTACCCCTCCAATAACCATCCTCCCCCTCCCCCACAACCATCCATCCCCTCTCCTAACCATCTATTCCCCTCCCCCTAACCAGGATGAGGACAAGGGGCTCCAAGGACGAATCTGGGAGGGAGGAATGGGAGGTAGAGCTCAAAAAAAGGGAGGAAGACTGGGGAAGGAGACTAGATGAGCTGGAAAGGAAGATGGAAGAGAGGTTAGCAGCAGAATGCAGAAGGTGGAAGCAACAGGCCACAGCAGCAGAAATCAAGATAGAGAGATTAGAAGAGGAGCTGAGACATCTGAAACAGCACAGAGACAAAGATATTACAGAAGTAGCATCGGCAATGGCTACATCAAACACAGACAACAGGTCTGAAGGAAGCATGGAAACTAAACTGTATGCAGAGGTCCTGTCAAACCCACATGGGGCCAAAACAAAGACAGGGAGCACACTAGGACAGAATGAGAGGTTGGAAGACATTGAAGGAACTAGGACATGTGCAAGGACCTTACCAGATACCTGTGGGGGCCAGGAGCAGGTGAGCAGGAAGGATAAACCAAGAAGCATAGGGACAATAACTAGGGAAGGGACTGAAGGAAGGAACACTCCACGGGAAGGAACTAAAACACATCAGAGGATGCAATGGGAGTCACAGTGGGGGGTGGAAAGGGAAAGATCCGTGTTTGTCTATGGGCTAGACGAAGCTAAAGGGGAAACTTATGATGAAAGAAAGCAGGAGGAGAAAAAAGCGATTGAAGATATCATGAAGGTGATAGGCGAGGGGGACATGACCCAGGTGGCAAATTTTCGGAGAATTGGGTGGTTCACAAAGAAAAGGAATCGGCCTCTCAGAAGTAATTTTCAAGGCAGAATCAACCCGAACCATGGTCCTGCAGGAGAAAGCACGGCTGAGAGGCAAGCAGGAGTTCCGGCGTGTGTACCTCGAGCGAGACAGAACACAGGACGAAAGGAAGACAATGAAAGAGAGAGTTCAAAAACGAAAGGAGAAATGGGAGGAAACGAAAAAGGAGAGCAGAATAATCCAGGATCAAATGGAAGGACAAGCGCACCCCCCAGAAACACCTGCAGAAGGACTGCAGCCACGACACCCCCAAGGCAACTGAGCAATCCAAACCAACCATCACACACCGATCCCTCTGTTTCCACCCCCCGCACCACAGTTACAGTATTAGAACAGAAGTTGAAGGTTTGGTACACAAATGCAGATGGATTAACGAATAAGCATGAGGAATGGCAAGAAAGAATCAATGAGAAGTCCCCAGACATCATAGCAGTTACAGAAACAAAACTCATGGAGACAATAACAGATGCAATCTTCCCACCAGGATACCAGATCATGAGGAAAGATAGAAGGGGCAGGAGGGGAGGTGGGGTTGCTCTGCTCGTAAAAAACAGATGGAAATTCGAGAAAATGGAAGGAATAGATGAGACGGGAGAAAGAGACTACATAGCAGGTACACTTCAGTCTGGGGAACACAAAGTGGTCATTGCAGTGATGTATAATCCACCACAGAACTGCAGGAGGCCAAGAGAGGAATATGAAGAGAACAACAGAGCAATGGTGGACACACTTGCTGAGGTGGCAAGAAGAGCTCACTCCAGCAGAGCAAAGTTGCTGGTTATGGGGGATTTCAACCACAGGGAGATTGACTGGGAAAACCTGGAGGCACATGGGGGTCCCGAAACATGGAGAGCCAGGATGTTGGACGTGGTGCTGGAAAACCTCATGCACCAACATGTTAAGGACACTACCAGAGTGAGAGGGGAGGATGAACCAGCAAGATTGGACCTTGTGTTCACCCTGGGCAGCTCAGATATTGAGGACATCAAGTATGAGAGTCCCCTAGGAGCTAGCGACCACGTGGTTAAGAACATAAGAACATAAGAATGTAGGAACACTGCAGAAGGCCTACTGGCCCATACGAGGCAGGTCCTTATCAAAACGATCTCTACCTAAAGCCACCCAAGAAATAGCTCCCGTACCCAATGACACCAATCAAACCCAGCCCCTCCCACTCATATATTTGTCCAGTCTCTTCTTAAAGCTACACAAGGTCCTAGCCTCTATCACCCCACTAGGAAGACTGTTCCACGCATCTACAACTCTGTTAGAAAACCAGTACTTACCTATGTCCTTTCTAAATCTAAATTTATCCAACTTATATCCATTATTTCTGGTTCTTACCTGGTTCGACACCCTCAGTACTTTATTAATATCTCCCTTGTTTATGCCTGTCATCCACTTATACACTTCAATGATATCTCCTCTCGTTCTACGCCTCTCCAGAGAGTGGAGATTTAAGGCTTTAAGTCTATCTTCATACGTGAGGTTCCTTACACAGTAAATCATTTTAGTCATTCTTCTCTGTATGCTCTCTAATGAGTCTATATCCATCCTGTAGTAAGGAGACCAAAACTGAGCAGCATAATCTAAATGAGGCCTCACTAGTGATGTATAGAGCTGCAAAATAACTTTTGGACTTCTGTTACTTATACTTCTTGAGATAAATCCAAGTAATCTGTTGGCCTTGTTGCGCACACTAAGGCACTGCTGTCTTGGCTTTAGATTTCTGCTTACCATGACTCCCAAGTCTTTTTGACATTCTGTATTATCAAGCTCTACTTCACCTAGATTATAGCTTCGAGGGTTATTTTCATTACCAAGGGCAAGTACCTTACACTTGTGCTTTGAATACATAGTAGAACTGCAAGTGGAGAGAATAACAGGAGTTGAATGGGAAAAGCCTGACTATAAAAGAGGGGACTACATAAGGTTGAAGAACTTCCTGCGGGAGGTCCAGTGGGACAGTGAACTGGCAGGAAAGCCAGTAAATGAAATGATGGAATATGTAACAACAAAATGCAAGGAGGCAGTGGAAAGGTTTATTCCCAAGGGCAACAGTAACAACGGGAAGACAAGAACGAGCCCCTGGTTTACCCGACGGTGTAAGGAGGCAAAAACAAAATGCAATAGAGAATGGAAAAAGTACAGAAGGCAGAGAACACACGAAAATAGGGAGATCAGTCGCAGAGCCAGGAATGAGTACGCACAGGTAAGGAGGGAGGGGAGGCCCAGCGACAGTATGAAAATGACATAGCATCGAGAATCAAGACTGACCCGAAACTGTTGTATAGCCACATCAGGAGGAAGACAACAGTCAAAGACCAGGTGATCAGATTAAGGACAGAAGGTGGAGAACTCACAAGAAATGATCAGGAGGTATGTGAGGAGCTGAACAGGAGATTTAAGGAAGTTTTTACAGTAGAGACAGGAAGGGCTGTGGGAAGACAGCACAGAAGGGAACATCAAGAGGGAATATACCAACAAGTGTTGGATGACATACGAACAACTGAGGAGGAGGTGAAGAATCTCCTAAGTGACCTTGACACCTCAAAGGCGATGGGACCGGACAACATCTCCCCATGGGTCCTTAGAGAAGGAGCAGAGATGCTGTGCGTGCCTCTAACCACAATCTTCAACACATCCCTTGAAACTGGGCAACTACCTGAGAAATGGAAGACAGCTAATGTAGTCCCCATATTTAAGAAAGGAAACAGAAACGAGGCACTAAACTACAGACCTGTGTCTCTGACATGTATTGTGTGCAAAGTCATGGAGAAGATTATCAGGAGGAGAGTGGTCGAACACCTGGAAAGGAACAAGATTATAAATGAAAACCAGCATGGGTTCATGGAAGGCAAATCTTGCATCACAAACCTCCTGGAGTTTTATGACAAGGTAACAGAAGTAAGACACGAGAGAGAGGGGTGGGTAGATTGCGTTTTCCTAGACTGCAGGAAGGCCTTTGACACAGTTCCCCACAAGAGATTAGTGCAGAAGCTGGAGGATCAGGCGCACGTAAAAGGGAGGGCACTGCAATGGATAAGGGAATACCTGACAGGGAGGCAGCAACGAGTCATGGTACGTGAAGAGGTATCAGAGTGGGCGCCTGTTACGAGCGGGGTCCCACAGGACCAGTGCTATTTTGGATATATGTGAACGACATGATGGAAGGAATAGAATCTGAAGTGTCCCTGTTCGCAGATGACGTGAAGTTGATGAGAAAAATTAAATCGGACAAGGATGAGGCAGGACTGCAAAGAGACCTGGACAGGCTGGACATGTGGTCCAGCAACTGGCTTCTCGAATTCAATCCAGCCAAATGCAAAGTCATGAAGATTGGGGAGGGGCAAAGAAGACCGCAGACAGAGTATAGGCTAGGTGGACAAAGGCTACAGACCTCACTCAAGGAGAAAGACCTTGGGGTGACCATAACACCGAGCACATCACCGGAGGCACACATCAACCAAATAACTGCTGCAGCATACGGGCGCCTGGCAAACCTGAGAATAGCGTTCCGATACCTTAATAAGGAATCGTTCAAGACACTGTACACTGTGTATGTTAGGCCCATACTGGAGTATGCAGCACCAGTCTGGAACCCACACCTGGTCAAGCACGTCAAGAAGTTAGAGAAAGTACAAAGGTTTGCAACAAGGCTAGTCCCAGAGCTCAAGGGAATGTCGTACGAGGAAAGGTTAAGGGAAATCGGACTGACGACACTGGAGGACAGAAAGGTCAGGGGAGACATGATAACGGCATACAAGATACTGCGGGGAATAGACAAGGTGGACAGAGATAGGATGTTCCAGAGAGGGGACACAGGGACAAGGGGTCACAACTGGAAGCTGAAGACTCAGACGAGTCACAGGGACGTTAGGAAGTATTTCTTCAGTCATAGAGTTGTCAGGAAGTGGAATAGCCTAGCAAGTGAAGTAGTGGAGGCAGGAACCATACATAGTTTTAAGAAGAGGTATGACAAAGCTCAGGAAGCAGAGAGAGAGAGGATCCAGTAGCGATCAGTGAAGAGACGGGGCCAGGAGCTGAGTCTCGACCCCTGCAACCACAATTAGGTGAGTACAATTAGGTGAGTACACACACACGCACACACAGATGTTAGGAAGTACTTCTTTAGTCACAGAGTTGTCAGGCAGTGGAATAGTCTGGCAAGTGATGTAGTGGAGGCAGGAACCATATATAGTTTTAAGACGAGGTTTGATAAAGCTCATGGAGCAGGGAGAGATTGATACTAGTAACGACCAGTGAAGAGGCGGGGCCAGGAGCTATGTCTCGACCCTTGCAAATAAAAACAGGTAAGTACAAACACACACACGTGAAGCAGTATCGTTAAATAATGCTCCTAAGATTTAGCGTTCTAGTGGCTGTCCTAAGATATTATTAGCGGTCATCGTACGTGAGTGAATCAGTGAACATACCTACAAGAGTGTAACAACTTTCAAGAGTGCGAATAATGTGATAAGATCAAGAATTTTACAATTTAAATTTGAATGCGGGTGTTACTGGAAGGTGTGTGAGGGAGGGTAGCCAGCACACACTTCAAAACATATATTTAATGGTTCTGGTCGGTTATGGCAGCAGTGTAGTGATAAGGTCATAAATGAGTGATACAGTAAATAATGAAACAAAAAAATTAGTCAAAATCCCCATCAGTTGTTGTTACTACAGTTAATATAATCAGGTTACGCTTATGACCATAATAAAGAAAAAATAGTGAATACCAAGTTATTAAAAAAAAAAAAACTTGAATGTATGATAAAAGCTACGGAGGGAGTTACAAACTGAGGGAGTTACAAACTGAGGGAGTTACAAACTGAGGGAGTTACAAACTGAGGGAGTTACAAACTGAGGGAGTTACAAACTGAGGGAGTTACAAACTGAGGGAGTTACAAACTGAGGGAGTTACAAACTGAGGGAGTTACAAACTGAGGGAGTTGCAAACTGAGGGAGTTACAAACTGAGGAAGTTCGTACAAGGCACCAGCAGGAGCCTCCATTGTTGTGCAGACAACATCACTTGTCGATGTGTGGGAACAATATTTGTTGGTGTCTAAAGTCAGTGTCTGGCACTGTTGGTTGTATGCTATACCATCACTCTCTCCCTAACTTTAAGTGCCAGCAGATAGATAGTGGTAACACTGGTAATATTTAGTAAGTTATCTAAAAATCTTCAGAAGAGTTTTGTAGCCTAGAACGACAAGGTCATAAACGCGCACGCACTCACGCACACAAACACACGTGTATACTAGTATTAAAGTAGTAAATATTAGTATATATTAACACGGAATAGAGTGAGAAATAATTCTATAGTCTTCAAAGGAGTAGCGTAGCCTAGCGTGATTAACGTGACCCCTTTTTTTCTCAAAGACAGAGATAGACACGTAAACGAACACACACATACGTAGTAACGTGACCCCCCGTAATACAGTGACCCCCGTAATAAAGTGACCCTCCCTTTTTCCTCAGAGACAAAGAAACAAGCGCGAAAACCGCGTACGTGCGCACGCACACACGCGCGCACACATACATACACGTGCACACGGACACAGGCAAACACGCTCGCACACATACACACAGACACACACACACACAGACACACAGACACACACGCACACACACACACACACACACACACGCACACACACGCACACACACGTACACGCACATAAACACCGCACGCTAAAATAGCACCCACATATACGTATATATATATATGCAATAAGATCACAGTAAACAGGTGATATCACATATGCAAAACCACCACTGTAAAAACTTAGTGAAATTCCAATCGCTTTCGTGACCTCTCACATTATCAAGGAACTATAAAAAAACAAAACATCAACAGGAAGGATATAAAGGGGCAAGACTACACCTCACATTTGCGCCACAACAAGATTACACCTCACAGTCGCGTGACAACACCCGACTCTGTGAAACACATCTAATACTTTGCCCAAACATTAAGATTTTTTACTTATCTAATGTATCATTAAATTATTCCCAAATTTTATTAATTTCAAATGATCCCAATTTATATAAACCAAAAGATATATTCATAATTTCAAAACTGCTTTTTATAAAATATGATTCTGTTATATTCATGTCGACCATGGACTTGCTTGATACAACTTTCTCAGCATTCTGAAAATAAATTGGATGGTTAAAATTACTCACACGAATATTCCCAATTGCCCTCAGAGATTCTTTAAGTCTTATGATACACTTATTAATAATAAAAAAATTACACCTTACTAAAGCAGTTATAATAAATGCAACAGTAATTTTGAAAGGAAATGATTAGCAAGATAAACTGAATAATCTCCTAGATGATACTGAAACTTATTCTAAACTTAGAAAGAATCCCTTAGAAACTGTTAACAGCAATTTCAATGAAACATCTACTAAAAGGCAAAAACGAATTAATTAAAATTTTTTACTAACCCTAATCCATCTTTACCCTATATTATTTTATTTTATTTTACTAACACATCGGCCATTTCCCACCGAGGAAGGGTGGCCTGAAAAAAACGTTTAATCATCATTCACTCCATCACTGTCTTGCCAGAGGCATGCTTACACTACAGTTATAAAACTGCAACATTAACACCCCACCTTCAGAGTGCAGGCACTGTACTTCCCATCTCCAGGACTCAAGTCTGGCCTGCCGGTTTCCCTGAATCTCTTCATAAATGTTACTTTGCTCACACTCCAACATCACGTCAAGTCCTAAAAACCATTTGTCTCCGTTTACTCCTATCAAATACGCTCACGCTTGCTTGCTGGAAGTCCAAGCCTCTCGCACACAAAGCCTTTAACCCCTCCCTCTAACCTTTCCTAGGCCGACCCCTACCTCTGGTTCCCTCCGCTACAGATTTACACACTCTCAAAGTCATTCTATTTTGTTCCATTCTCTCTACATGTCCGAACCACCTCAATAACCCCTCCTCAGCCCTCTGGATAAGAGTTTTGCTAATCCCGCACCTCCTCCTTATTTCCTTCTTACTGCAATATTAACCACCCATGCTTCACACCCATATAAGAGTGTTGTTATAACTATACTCTCATACATTCCCCTCTTTGTCTCCACAGACTCATAAGTACACCACTCATCCTTTTCCCCTAATCAAATCTATGATTCACCTCATCCTTCATAGACCCATCTGCTGACACATCCACTCCTAAATATCTGAATACATTCACCTCCTTCATACTCTCTCCCTTCAATCTGATATCCAGTCTTTCGTCACCTAATTTTTTTGTTATTCTCATCACCTTACTGTTTCCTATATTCACTTTTCATTTTCTTATTTTACATGTTATACCAAACTCATCCACCAACCTCTGCAACTTCTCTTCAGAGTCTCCCAAAAGCACAGTATCATCAGCAAAGAGCAACTGTGACAACTCCCACTATGTGTTACATTCTTCATCTTTTCACCCCACACCTCTTGCAAACACCCGCGCATTCATTTCTTTTATAACCCAATATATGTATATATATATATATATATATATATATATATATATATATATATATATATATATATATATATATATATATATATATATATATATATATATATATATATATATATATATATATATATATATATATATATATATATATATATATATATATACATATATATTATATACATACACAGTGAAATTATATATATATATATATATATATATATATATATATATATATATATATATATATATATCTATATCTATATATATATATATATATATATATATATATAAAGGGAAGGGGGACAAAAGAGATTGTAAAAATTCTAGAGGAATAAGTTTACTGAGTATACGAGGAAAAGTGTATGGTAGGGTTATTATTAAAAGAATTAGAGGTAAGACAGAATGTAGGATTGCAGATGAGCGAGGAGGTTTTAGAGTGGGTAGGGGATGTGTAGATCAAGTGTTGACATTGAAGCATATATGTGAACAGTATTTAGATAAAGGTAGGGAAGTTTGTATTGCATTTATGGTTTTAGAAAAGGCATGTGATAGAGTGGATAGGGGAGCAATGTGGCAGATGTTGCAAGTTTATGGAATAGATGGTAAGTTACTAAATGCTGTAAAGAGTTTTTATGAGGATAGTGAGGCTCAGGTTAGGGTGTGTAGAGAAGAGGGAGACTACTTAACGGTAAGAGTAGGTCTTAGACAGGAATGTGTAATGTCACCATGGTTGTTTAATATATTTAGAGATAAGGTTGTAAAAGAAGTAAATGCTAGGGTGATCGGGAGAGGGGTGGGATTAAATTATGGGGAATCAAATACAAAATGGGAGTTGACACAGTTACTTTTTTGCTGATGATACTGTGCTTATGGGAGATTCTAAAGAAAAATTGCAAAGGTTAGTGGACGTCTTTGGGAGGGTATGCAATGGTAGAAAGTTGAAAGTGAATATAGATAAGAATAAGATGATGAGGGTATCAAATGATTTAGATAAAGAAAAATTGGATATCATACTGGAGAGAGGGAGTATTGAAGTAAATGTTTTCAGATATTTGGGAGTTGACTTGTCAGCAGATGGTTTATGAAGGATGAGGTTAAAAATGGAATTGATGAAGGAAAAAAGGTGAGTGCTGCTGTGAGGTATCTGTAGACACAAAAAACGTTATCCATGGAGGTAAAGAAGGGAATGTACGAAAGGGCGGCTGGAGGCAGTGGAGATGTTTTGTCTAAGGGCAATGTGTGGTGTAAATATTATGCAGAGAATTCGGAGTGTTGAAATTAGGAGAAGGTGTGGAGTTACTAAAAGTATTAGTCAGAGGGCTGAAGAGGGGTTGTTGAGGTGGTTTGGTCATTTACAGATAATGGATCAAAGTAAAATTACTTGGAGAGCGTATAAATCTGTAGGGAAAGGAAGGCGGGGTAGGGGTCTTCCTCGAAGAGGTTGGAGGGAGGAGGTAAAGGAGGCTTTGTTGGCAAGGGCTTGGATTTCCAGCAACCATGTGTGAGCGTGTTAGTTAGGAGTGAATGGAGACGAATGGTTTTTAGGACCTGACGAGCTGTTGAAGTGTGAGCAGGGTAATATTTTGTGAAGGGACTCAGGGAAACCGGTTAGCCAGACTTGAGTCCTGGAAATGGGAAGTACAATGCCTGCACTTTAAAGGATGGGTTGGTATATTGGCAGTTTGGAGGGACTTCTGAACTGTCGTATCTTAGCTCCTCTGCTAAAACAATGATTATGTATGAGTGAGGTGAAAGTGTTGAATGATGATGAAAGTATTTTCTTTTTGCGGATTTTCTCTCTTTTTGAGTCACTCTGCCTAGGTGGGAGACGACCGACTTGTTGAAAAAAAATATTTAAGAGTGTGTGTGTGTGTGTGTGTGTGTGTGTGTGTGTGTGTGTGTGTTATTTCATGTCTATGTATATACGTGTGTATATGTTTTACAAACTGGAATAACGATCTCACTGTTGTTTTAGGCTACCATAACTGGAAGTACAAATACGCTTACCTTTTCTGTTTTTATTATATTTCCAAACGCTAACTGTAATCAATTGGCTGAAAAATTGATTTTCGTAGTTTAGAAAATCAATATGTGTTTCCCTATGGAAATGACGTCGTAGTATTTTTTAGATTTATCTCTAGTTATCAAGAGTTGTTGAAGACTTGTGATAATTCACTTCGGATCTTTGTTATGTCATAAGCGCGCTAGATCGTCCACATCATCATCACACAGTGAATAAGAGCGAGTAAATTATATAGCATTTCAGCAAGATTTTTCTTCTATGCTCATAAGGTGTTTCCCAACATTCTCTCTCAAATATTTGTCAAACAATATGTTAAAGCTACTTGATAGATTGGTCCATTTTTGTTGAAGTTCTTAAAATTCGTGAAATCATTGCATAATAAAAAGAAGAGACCAATATTACATGTAGAGTCGTCATAGCAGCAAGTAAGACTGTTCACAGATAATTTACTCAGCAGTCTATCATTGTGTCTAATGAACTTAATTCCTTAGCAAAACGTAGCCCCACTAAACACTTGTTCTGAATGTTGTGTCATCATACCCAAGACGCAATGTTAATGTTTTTAGAAAACAATTTTAGCAAAAAAAAAAAAAAAAACAAGAATTAGCCTCTATAAAATTTTAGTCACGACTAAAATATTGTCAATTAATTCAGTTATGTAGCTAACTTAATATATACCATGAAACTTTCCTTCGCTACATTTAAACTACATTACATATCCTACTACACCAAGTTATATATTTTTTCGCAATTTATTAACT
The DNA here is from genome assembly GCF_038502225.1 of Cherax quadricarinatus. NCBI lineage: Eukaryota > Metazoa > Arthropoda > Malacostraca > Decapoda > Parastacidae > Cherax > Cherax quadricarinatus. The sequence goes on from NC_091296.1 coordinate 42,067,544, forward strand.
TATATAAAATATGTAATATTAATCAGTTGTTCTGGACAAATAAACTGACAACCTAATTCACGTAAGTAGTCAACATATCAGATTTATTATAATTTGGACGTGAAGCGCTAAACCCATGGGAGTCATGCAGCTCCACACGGTGTGAAGGTAAAGTTCACTGTCTATTTAGCACTTTGCCGTGACACTCAGTTCCTATTTGTATTTAACTTGAGGGGGAACCTCTGATGAAATATCGGTATTTAGTGAATCATTATCATGCCACGAGAATAGGAAGAAAATTAGAAGACAGGTTGACAGAAAGGAGGAAAAATTAAAAAGACTGGACAAGTGACGAAAATAGCTTATCCTGCTTATATTAGATGATTGGTTGGTTAAGCTGCGCCACTACTTGCTCTTGTGTCTACTGGAAGCTTGACGGAGGGCTGGAAAAACTGCTGAACGAAGCAATGAGGATCATTCTAGGACGCCCTAGTACTGCCAAAATTGTAAATATCCGGAAAGAACTTGATATTTCAAGCATCAAAGATCGTGTTACTGAAAGAAATATCCTCACTGGCGTTAACATGTTCAGGCAGCCCATTCATACCCCTGGACAGAAGCTTTCCAAACTTTCCTCAGCTCTCGTGAACATTCCACCAGATGGATCGAACAAATTGGAACCTACCTACGCATGAACCAGATACATGATCTATGTCAAGTAAGACAACAGCGGCACTTCTCCGCTCGATGTGATATTACCCCATTCCAAGCTACCATCCCTCCATTTCCCCCAAAATACTCCTTCAATCACAACCAAAGCTTCGCCTTCAAGCCAAACATGATGCCTTAAGCTGTAATGATAACTTAGTCACACAGCACACTCTTACACAGCTGGTAGTGCTGCTGTTGTTATACAGTGATGGATCTCATAAAGAAATTGAAACGCTCATCAATAACTCGCCCTCTACCCTTCAAACAGGACTGTTTGCCATACTCCTTGCACTCAAATGCGTCCACGCTTTAATTGTAACTGATTCTTTGTCATCTATAAATGCTCTCAACTCGTTAAGTATACATTGTGGTATGCTTGTGTCAGAAGCCAGACACAGGTATGGTAAGATTGTGGACAGTGGAGTCAGAGCGCACATGCTGTGGATTTCATCTCACATTGGTCTTCAGATGCATGGTAGAACTGATGAATTGGCTAAGCTGTATGCTTTCAAAGAGGGAGTAGATTACAATCTTGGGCTGTCAGTTAGCAGTTTGAGAACAATAATACGAAAAGAACTTCATTTGAACTTTATTGGCTTATGACTTGGTGAGACTGACACCAGTCAGTCCATCTACCATCAACAAGATAAGCAGACTCTTGGATGTCACTACCGCCCGGCTCCGGCTGGGTTACAAGTATCTTTGGAAGGTTAATTAAATCACCACCACCAGATGTAGACAAAACGAAATATCTCACCCTGCGTCATTATGTACTGGAGTGTGATAAAATTAATGAATTCAGAGACAACTCACTCAGAAATGTTCAAGATATGTCAAAATATTTTATCCACAGTGTATATTACAGACCATTCGGGAAAAATACCCTGACTTTGCACCCTGTAAATAGAGCATTACCACGTGCGTGTGTGTGTGTGGGGGGGGGAGTATTGTGTGTGTGTGTGTGTGTGTGTGTGTGTGTGTGTGTGTGTGCTTGTGTGCTTGTTTGCGGATGTATTTGTGTACTCATACATGCGTGAGTGTGTGTGCTCATGTGTGTATTTATGCTCGTGTGTGTGTGTGTGAACTCACCTATTTGTGTGTGTACTCACCTAATTGTACTCACCTAATTGTGGTTGCAGGGGTCGAGACTCAGCTCCTGGCCCTCCTCTTCACTGATCGCTACTAGGTCCTCTCTCTCTCTGCTTCCTGAGCTGTATCAAACCTCTTCTTAAAACTATGTATGGTTCCTGCCTCCACTACTTCACTTGCTAGGCTATTCCACTTCCTGACAACTCTATGACTGAAGAAATACTTCCTAACGTCCCTGTGACTCGTCTGAGTCTTCAGCTTCCAGTTGTGACCCCTTGTCCCTGTGTCCCCTCTCTGGAGCATTCTATCTCTGTCCACCTTGTCTATTCCCTGCAGTATCTTGTATGTCGTTATCATGTCTCCCCTGACCCTTCTGTCTACCAGTGTCGTCAGTCCGATTTCCCTTAACCTTTCCTCGTACGACATTCCCTTGAGCTCTGGGACTAGCCTTGTTGCAAACCTTTGTACTTTCTCAAACTTATTGACGTGCTTGACCAGGTGTGGGTTCCAGACTGGTGCTGCATACTCCAGTATGGGCCTAACATACACAGTGTACAGTGTCTTGAACGATTCCTTATTAAGGTATCGGAACGCTATTCTCAGGTTTGCCAGGCGCCCGTATGCTGCAGCAGTTATTTGGTTGATGTGTGCCTCCGGTGAAGTGCTCGGTGTTATGGTCACCCCAAGGTCTTTCTCCCTGAGTGAGGTCTGTAGTCTTTGTCCACCTAGCCTATACTCTGTCTGCGGTCTTCTTTGCCCCTCCCCAATCTTCATGACTTTGCATTTGGCTGGATTGAATTCGAGAAGCCAGTTACTGGACCACATGTCCAGCCTGACCAGGTCTCTTTGCAGTCCTGCCTCATCCTTGTCCGATTTAATTCTTCTCATCAACTTCACATCATCTGCGAACAGCGACACTCCAGAGTCTATTCCTTCCATCATGTCGTTCACATATATCAAAAATAGCACTGGTCCTAGAACTGACCCCTGTGGGACCCCGCTCGTAACAGGCGCCCACTCTGATACCTCTTCACGTACCATGACTCGTTGCTGCCTCCCTGTCTGGTATTCCCTGATCCACTGCAGTGCCCTCCCTTTTACATGCGCCTGATCCTCCAGCTTCTGCACTAATCTCTTGTGGGGAACTGTGTCAAATGCCTTCCTGCAGTCTAGGAAAACGCAATCAACCCACCCCTCTCTCTTGTGTCTTACTTCTGTTACCTTGTCATAAAACTCCAGGAGGTTTGTGATACAAGATTTGTCTTCCATGAACACATGCTGGTTTTCATTTATAATCTTGTTCCTTTCCAGGTGTTCGACCACTCTCCTCCTGATAATCTTCTCCATGACTTTGCACACAATATATGTCAGAGTCACAGGTCTGTAGTTTAGCGCCTCGTTTCTGTTTCCTTTCTTAAATATGGGGACTACATTAGCTGTCTTCCATTTCTCAGGTAGTTGCCCAGTTTCAAGGGATGTGTTGAAGATTGTGGTTAGAGGCACGCACAGCATCTCTGCTCCTTCTCTAAGGACCCATGGGGAGATGTTGTCCGGTCCCATCGCCTTTGAGGTGTCAAGGTCACTTAGGAGATTCTTCACCTCCTCCTCAGTTGTTCGTATGTCATCCAACACTTGTTGGTATATTCCCTCTTGATGTTCCCTTCTGTGCTGTCTTCCCACAACCCTTCCTGTCTCTACTGTAAACACTTCCTTAAATCTCCTGTTCAGCTCCTCACATACCTCGTGATCATTTCTTGTGAGTTCTCCACCTTCTGTCCTTAATCTGATCACCTGGTCTTTGACTGTTGTCTTCCTCCTGATGTGGCTATACAACAGTTTCGGGTCAGTCTTGATTCTCGATGCTATGTCATTTTCATACTGTCGCTGGGCCTCCCTCCTTACCTGTGCATAGTCATTCCTGGCTCTGCGACTGATCTCCCTATTTTCGTGTGCTCTCTGCCTTCTGTACTTTTTCCATTCTCTATTGCACTTTGCTTTTGCCTCCTTACAACGTCGGGTAAACCAGGGGCTCGTTCTTGTCTTCCCGTTGTTACTGTTGCCCTTGGGAATAAACCTTTCCACTGCCTCCTTGCATTTTGTTGTTACATATTCCATCATTTCATTTACTGGCTTTCCTGCCATTCTTTGTCCCACTGGACCTCCCGCAGGAAGTTCTTCAACCCTATGTAGTCCCCTCTTTTATAGTCAGGCTTTTCCCATTCAACTCCTGTTATTCTCTCCACTTGCAGCTCTACTATGTATTCAAAGCACAGAACCACGTGGTCGCTAGCTCCTAGGGGACTCTCATACTTGATGTCCTCAATGTCTGTGCTGCCCAGGGTGAACACAAGGTCCAATCTTGCTGGTTCATCCTCCCCTCTCACTCTGGTAGTGTCCTTAACATGATGGTGCATGAGGTTTTCTAGCACCACGTCAAACATCCTGGCTCTCCATGTTTCGGGACCCCCATGTGGCTCCAGGTTTTCCCAGTAAATCTCCCTGTGGTTGAAATCCCCCATGCTGGAGTGAGCTCTTCTTGCCACCTCAGCAAGTGTTACCACCATTGCTCTATTGCTCTCTTCATATTCCTCTCTTGGCCTCCTGCAGTTCTGTGGTGGATTATACATCACTTTGTGTGTGTGTGTGTGTGTGACCCAACAATTTGCACTGATAACTCATTACAGATGTGACCGGGTATGGATGTGTGAAATGCTCATTATTTTATAAATTGTTCATGATTGTAACCACGTATAAACATAAGTAAGTAAATTTACTTACATGATTCATTACTTTTGTAACTTGTGACTTCATTACCTCTGTACCTTGTTCAGCTGTCAGAACTTTGGGGCCCAGTCCCTGGACTCACTATGTACCTCTGTAATCTGTAAATTCCTTTGTAACTTGTCATGATTGTGACCAGATCTACCTGGAGTTCATTACCTTTGTAACTTTTTCAGTTATCAAAACTTTGGGGCCCAGTCCCTGCTCCCATTATGTACCTCTGTAATCTTTTGACTACCACGCACAGGTGGGTGTGGGGTAGTGAAATGCGGCGGGTGGTATGTGTAGAATTTGTCGGTGCTTTCTCCTTAAATTAACATTCATGATAGTCATTCTGTTTTCTAGCGTGTTTACATGTCCGTTTCTGAACGATCGCAAACAATACAAGGAATTATATATTCGTTATTTAACGTTTAACCTAGATTGTTTCTAATTAAATCTCAGTTAAGCTCAAATAGCGAGATTAAATACTGTGAAGAGGAACAAGCAGTAGCAATGCGACGAACTGCAGGTAGGTGTTTTATCCTCCGACTAACAGTATCTGTATTCTTTCTACCAATAAACTGTTCTAATTGCGTATCTATGTCTCTACCTGTATATTTACATGTATACATATTTCTAATTATATTCACATTTGTGAGTATAAAATTGTATATATTTTGACAAATCTTATGAGAACCATTTCCGACTATGAAGCAAAACTCACACCCTGGTATATGTGCGTGTGATTTTTGCCCCATAAAAGTTCTCGGATGGAACGTGTTGGTACAAGTGGTTCCTTCTTCTTCTTCTTATGACCAGAACTTTGGTAAGATGGGTAAGGAAGAAGGATGGGTAAGGAGAGAAATCTTGGAAAAGGTTGGGACGGGGGAGAGAGGTAGGATATAAAACGTAAGTGGCCGAACCGCTTTGGTGTAATTTAAAAAGTGTATGTGGAATATAATATTCCTGAAGGGGTATAATACTAACCCATCAGAGCCACATAGATATAACAGATATTTAAGTACATGACTCTGAATTGGTAGCAAATATACAAGTTGCAATTGCTTTTTTTCCAGTTGCACAACGGATATTGAAACGACAATGAAGGCAATAATTTTCTGGCCAGTTCATAAAGAATTACTTGACACATCAGCTTCTTACAAGGTGGTGTCCCGCCATAGTAAATGTAGCATAATTTTAACAGTAGAATGTTGTACAAGATGTCTCCCTAATTGGGGGCGATGATTTTCTTAGTAAACATAGAAGGGTTCTGGTGTTACCCAATCATCTTCATTTGCAGGGAGGTTGCTCAAGATCATTGGTCGATGGTAATCGTCTTAATGGATAAAACGACGGACCCTCTGTGGGAGAGTCATTCTTTGAGTCCTGTGAGGAGGAGTATTGATGATATAATCCGTGGTATTTTCAACTTGGAGAGGATGTTCTCTATCTGGCATGTAGAGTTCTTGCATTGCATAGAGTTGTTACTTCTTCAGGGTGTCAAGGCGTACATTTAAGGCAGTTAAATCTTGTTGTACATGTAAATCTGCCATTTTAACTCTGTCTCTCCTCCTGGTGCCCGTAATGAAGCGAAGAGCTCTATTCTGGACCCGTTGCAACCGTAGCATGTTGGTCTTTGTTGTTAATGACATTGGGACACATGGGTATTCAAGTATAGGTCTCATTATTTTATACCGATGTTTTTTGACATGTAGAGGGGCTTGATTAAATCTAAAGAGACTGCTAAGACCGGCTTTGGCTATGTTGATCTTTTTAGTTACATGAGATGTTGAGTGGAGCAGCCTGTCTATTTCATATCCAAAGATCTTGTTAGGGTTTCTAATGGCTACAGGTGTACCTCTGATGGAGATACCCCCTTTGTCATCGATGGTTGATGCAAAACATCCTATTGTGCTAACAAGGACTTTGTCAGGGTTAGTCGTAATTCTCCATTTCTTTTCCCAATTAGATGTTCGACGAAGTTCAAAATTCATTTTTTCTATGACTCTCTCATACTTGTATTTTCCTGTTACAGGAATTGATGAGACGACATGGATAACATCATCTGCAAATCGCGTTATAATTGAATCATTAAACTCTGGTTGAGGAAGGTCATTCACATAAATGTTGAATAGAATTGTGCTAAGACAAGAACCTTGTGGGACACCAGCTGTTGGTATAAAAGGCTCTGTCGACCTGCCGTGAAAGGTGGGAATTATTTTTCTTTGAGTTAAGAAGTTATATATTAATCTGAGAAAGGTCCAGTTATGGTCAGGTAGGTCAATAGGTTTGTATATAAGACCATCATGCCATAAGCTATCAAAAGCTTTATGAACATCTATGGAGTCAATTAGGGCAAGATTGCCCTGATGTTTCAGGCTACAGTATCAAAAATAATATTTACTGCATGATGGATACCTCTATGTGTTCTAAAGCCAAATTGTTTTTCAGTGAAAAGGTGATTAAACTCCATATAGTAGTTCAGTCTGTTGGAAATGATCTCAAGAACTTTTCCAGTGACTTCAAGTAAAGATATAGGTCTATAGTTCCTTGGTTGATGAATGTCTTTATTGGGTTTAGCAAGAAAGATCATCCTAGCAGTCTTAAAAACAACTGGAAAATGTCCTGAGGCCAAGATGGCATTAAAGATATTAACCAAAGACTGTTTAAAATTTCTGGGTTGGAACTTCATTTGTTTCATTGTTATTCCAGAGATACCAGGGGCTCTATTTCGCATTCTTCCAATAACCTGACTCATCTCGAGTAATGTAATAGGTCTAGTAAGCGGGTGGGCGTCTTCAAGAGTTGATGTATCGATGGAAGGTAGTGGTTGTAGATCATCTAAGTTCTCATCTCTCCATTCATTTACCAACTGATAGTGATTATTGTTAAATCGACGACTGTTATTGTGGGAGAGAATTTTCTCCCATACATCACCCATCAAATTAGCCTGGTCCTGTGGATCATCAAGTTTAATCTCAACATCTTCATCATCCTCATCAGTGAAGGTATGAATTAGGTAGTTAGGAGCCTTGTGCTTTGCCCCTAAAAGTTGTCGGATGTTACTCCAAAATTTTGCTGGCTCACGTTTATACTGATTAGCTTGGAGATCTAGCAGTTTCCATAAGTCGCGTTTGTGATGACTAATCATGTTAATTAATTCTTGCCTCAATCTGTGCAATGTAGCTACTGGTGGTTGTCGCGTTTGAAGATGCGTTTGATAATTTCTCAAAGCGTCTCTAATTTCCCTCGTAGGTTTATATTGTTGGTAGATCTTTGTGGAAGCTAATTGACAGGTTGCATTAGTAGCATCAATTATTCGATTGTGAAGGGACCTGATCGCGTCGCCAATTGCAGTGGAAGGTAGCTTTTCCAAAGACACAATTTCCTCGTCACCCAGAAATGCCCTGAAGGGGTCAAATCCTAGGGTGTTGAGACTGGGTTTAGGAGGTACAGGTATTCTAAATGGAGAAGTTTGTAGTTGTATTATAACAGGGATATGGTCAGATCCTACGTTTCCACCAGGAGAGATACGACAATGAAAGAGGTCACAGCCTCTGTTTGTCAGGACTATATCTGGATGAGGACCAATCTACGATTTAAAGAATGGGCCTTGAAATGACAAGTTTCTGGCTGTCATAATATTAAATAGTTGTTTTCCTTTCAAGTCACCCAGTGGATTACCAACTCCACAGTTAAAGAGGGCAGGGTGATGAGCATTAAAATCTCCCGCTATAATTGTTGGAATATTTCTGCTTAATATCCTATGTAGAGGAATTGATTATATATATTGTTGTCTCGGGGGAAAATATCCAGTTCCTATCACTAGTTGGCCATGAGACGTCGTCATTTCTATTGCAAAAATGTTATCTTCATCAACATGAATATTTTTAAATGCAGAGCCTAATTTAAGTAAGATGGCTACGCCACTATAGGGTCCTCTTGATTCCTCCACAGTAGAGTAACCACGTAATTTAATATGTTGATCAACTCTTGCAGCTGTCTCATTCAAGAGTATAACATCGGGATTGTAATTATGTAGTTCAGCCTCAAGGAGGTAACGGTTATTAAAGAAATGTTGAACATTAAGTTGAAAATTTGTAATCCTCATTATTTCTTGCACTTCGCACGTGTACTGCGGTCTGAACGTCTGCAAGTAGTGTCTTGTTTGGTATACACACTTTCCCTGCTGGACTCGTCAAGGGGAGGAGAGAAGTTCGGAGTAGTTGCTTATGTATTAAAAGTGTCACCACCTTCACTACAATTGGTAATATTAACAGAATCATTAGAGTCATCATCAGAAAACTGAGGTGTAATATACTGAGTTTCAGGAAGCAGAGGCTCGTGAGAGTTAATGGGAGACTGTGAAGCCTCCAAGGGAAAATTTGGTAGGCCAGGTGAATTACCCTGGGAAAGTTCCTGTTCAACAGGATCAGCTGCAATAGCGGAAGAGTAAGCATCAATCTCTGGGGCATCGTTAGGGTCAGGTATTGATTCATCAGGTTGAGGGGAGTTGACAACCTGGGTATGCGAGGTGGGTGATCCCTGGACAAGGGATGACTTAGGCTTGTTTGTAGAAGTACAGTATGGTACATACTTCTTGTTATGAGAAGGCTGGGCCATAATAACCTTGACATTATCTGGGATAGTAATGGTGAGGGTTAGATTGGGGCACTCCAAGAGGGGCAGAATTCCAAACATTGGAACCAGTGGAAGACCCCTGAGGAGTCCCACTAGATCCAGGCAAAGCTGGGAAGGAAGTTTGGGACATTGTTGGAGGTGCCTCGAGAGTGTTCTTCTTAGAATTGGACAGTTTCTTAGCTTGCAGAATTTTCTGCATTTCCTTTTTCCTCTCGGGACAGATAGCAGAAACAACATGATGTTTTCCATTGCAGAGGACACGCTTGGGTTTAGTTTTGTCGTGCCGAATAGACAGAACTTGCCATCTTGGCTTAAATAGCAACGCTCATCTTGCCATATAGGACAAGTGAAAATTTGTGTATGCAATAATTTCGCCAAAATCATTCTGAACCTAACGAAAAAAATATATTTGATTGTGTTTGTTTAGTATTAAATTATTGTAAACAAATCTAAAATATATTTAGTTGGGTTAGGCTAAAATAAATTGTTCTTGCTGTAATAAGGTTAGGTAAGTTTTCTAAGTTCCTTTTGGTGCAAAATTAAAAATTTTTACATTAACATTAATGAAAAAAATATATCTTTAAACGTATAAGAGAAAAATTTAGAAAGGGCTTAATTTTAAATGAGTTCTTGCTAATTGACCAGTTTTACATATTCGGCACGACATATATATATATATATATATATATATATATATATATATATATATATATATATATATATATATATATATATATATATATATATATATATATATATCGTGCCGAATAGGTAAATCTTGTGATTTTGGCTTAAATAGTAACGCTCTTCTTGCTGAATAAGGCATGCGAAAATTGTGTCTACAATAATTTTGTAAAATCATTCTGAATCTCACGAAAAAATATATTTCATTGTGTTTGTTTATCATTAAATTACTGTAAAGTTTTCTGAAATATATTTAGTTGGATTAGGCTAAATTTAATTGCGCTTGTTATAATAAGGTTAGGTAAGTTTTCTAAGGTTCTTTTGGTACAAAATTATTATTTTTTACGTAAACATAAATGAAAAAAATATATATTTAAACGTATAAAAGAAAATTTTAGAAAGGTCTTAATTTTAAATAAGTTTTTGCTAATTGACAAGTATGTATGATGTATGTATGTATGTATGTATGTATGTATGTATGTATGTATGTATGTATGTAATGTATGTATGTATGTAATGTATGTATATATGTATGTATGTATGTATGTATGTATGTAATGTACGTATGTATGTATGTATCTATGTAATGTATGTATGTATGTATATACGTATGTATGTATGTATGTATGTATGTATGTATGTATGTATGTATGTATGTATGTATGTATGTATGTATGTATCTGTTTGTTTACATTTATATATATGTGTGTAATTATTTTGTGTGGTGCTTTTCCATATCAATAATTTTCCAGATCGTAGTGTGTGCCGGAATGGTATTTGTTAAACTGCAATGTTAATTAAACATATGACCAGATTTTGTTTACCCTGGCGAGGGATTGTTAGTGCAGTGTTGTTTAATACCACAGTGCTCTTATAAACAATGTTTTGTCAAGTATTGGTGTTAGCAGGACCTTCAATACACTTACAAACACTGTTCTGTTGTCAAATACTCATGATACCAATTCCATAAGTAATCTTAGAAGCAATGTTGTGTTGATAAGTACTCGTTTTAGATGTATCTTCGGTACTTTTATAAACATTGTTGTGATATTAAGTACTCGTGTTAGCAGTGCCTTTAGTGCTCATATAAATATTGTTGTGTTGTTTCTACTGGAGTTACTAGTACCTGTGGTACTCTTAAGTGTTCTTAAGTACTCGTGTTAGGTACTCTCGTAATAATGTTGTAGTAAATAGGTATCCTCGAAGAGGTATCTGAAAGCGATTGCCTGATTTTTTTTCTTTCTCCATCTCCATATTTTTGGTTTATAAGTTGAGAATGGTTTATCCGATCGATTTTAAATTTTCAACGCTGGTTTATTATAACTAGGAAAAGGTTCATGGAAATATGAGCATTCGCAGGTGTCGTCTGGTCAATGTTAAATACATCATTCACGGATCTCGGCTTCAGGCTTTCACTACTGGAGTATCCTACCTGAAGGATTACTACGAGAGTGTATAGGTATATTTATACACCATAGGAAGGTTAGCACAGGCACCACTGTGACCACAAATGCAAATTTTTACAGACGAGTCTCCCGCCAGCTTGGCCGTGACGAACTCTAGCTCAAGTCCCCTCAAAACCGTCATGATGACGGCTTTGTGGGAACTTGAGCTAGACTTGAGCTATACCTAGTTGAATGAATCTTATTGTAGCCAGCTGGCCTAGTGGCAAACGCGTTGGTCTGGAGTTTTACGACTCTGACTACAGGTTCAAGCCCCGCCTGTTATACGGTTTAATTAAGTTTATTTAGGTACAAACACACACAACTACTGTTACGCATGTCATACGTAGTAACATATATGTAAATTAACTAGTCACCGGTATTTGTTTTTCCAGTGATATATCTTGACTTCCTCTGAACATCTTAGGTTGTTAACAGCTGATGCATCTTATGAGGAAAATAACTTACAAGTTTTGGTTGTGTGGGAACAAATATGGTAGTGTCCCAGAGTAGCTAAAAAAAACACAGAACGTGGAATCCTGGATTCGGTGCCATAACTAGAGAATGACTCGACTGGTCTGCTTTAAACTTTGGGGTCTGATGTGTTTTGCTGAAAGAAAGGTTTATATAGTTATTGTGCTGCATAAGTCTCAGTGGACTAATATTATTAAACAAATTGTGATATTGGTTTGCATTTAATAGCTAGAGGATGCCTCTACCGATCGGATTTAAACCATTATAACTGATACATTTTATAAGATGGATGATACCCTTCAGGTTTAGACTATGCCAGTGCATTATTATCAATATACACAGTCAAAAACTTTGAATCACTGGATTCCGTATATGTGGAGAATACGTCTTTCAGAGAGCTTCAAACTTTCAACGTTAATGAATATTACTTAGAGGAAGATTCAGTATTTTAGTTGGCGTTGTATCCTCTAATTTATTAACTTTATTAATAGTTTTAGAGTAATAAACTACTCTGGACAACTAAAACATTAAGTTTACCTAACAGAAAAAATTAACAGACATTTAAAATATATTAACTCAGTATGTCAAATATTTCGCAATTACCTTTGTCCGTTTTGTAACCGTTATTTTATTTTCTGAAACCGATAACAAATAATAACATTAATATTAATTTAAAATATGTGTCTTTACAATACTATGGTTTACTATGAGTCTTCTGATGGGAGAATAATTTACGAGTTTCAGTAATATCAGTCTGATGATTACCATGATATAAAGCGGAGAATAACCCCGGTAACACAAGTATTTTAGACACCGTATATTATTAGTATATTATATTATGGCAGCGAACCTGACTCCTTGATCATTACTTATGTTATATTATCACTGAATGCACTGCCGTGATGACTAACAACATGCTCATTGGTGAAGTCAGTTATATACTGTCCCTCGATATAATATGGAGCAATTTGCTGTGTGGACAGACTGACTGTCCACACTGCCAGCTTAAGCTTAGTTACACGCAAGTCTGGCAGTTTGACAGACACACAGATTATAATGAAATTACATGTAAAATATGTGCTTCATTATCCTCTTATTGCAGAATATAAAGACTAATGTAATAATTTATGCAATATGTCAAGGTACAGGTACAAGGTACAGGTACAAGGTACAAGGTACAGGTACAAGGTACAGGTACAAGGTACAGGTACAAGGTACAAGGTACAGGTACAAGGTACAGGTACAAGGTACAGGTAC
>NC_091296.1:42085583-42140583 GCF_038502225.1 Cherax quadricarinatus
TGTACACTGAGGTAGAGAGAGTTGGGCTTGTGTGTACATTGAGGTATAGAGAGCTGGGCTTGTGTGTACACTGAGGTAGAGAGAGTTGGGCTTGTGTGTACACTGAGGTAGAGAGAGTTGGGCTTGTGTGTACACTGAAGTAGAGAGAGTTGGGCTTGTGTGTACACTGAGGTAGAGAGAGTTGGGCTTGTGTGTACACTGAGGTAGAGAGAGTTGGGCTTGTGTGTACACTGAGGTAGAGAGAGTTGGGCATGTGTGTACACTGAGGAAGAGAGAGTTGGGCTTGTGTGTACACTGAGGTAGAGAGAGCTGGGCTTGTGTGTACACTGAGGTAGAGAGAGCTGGACTTGTGTGTACACTGAGGTAGAGGGAGCTGGGCTTGTGTGTACACTGAGGTAGAGGGGGCTGGGTTGTGTGTACACTGAGGTAGAGGGGGCTGGGTTGTGTGTACACTGGGGTAGAGGGGGCTGGGCTTGTGTGTACACTGAGGTAGAGAGAGCTGGGCTTGTTTGTACACTGAGGTAGAGAGAGCTGGGCTTGTGTGTGCACTGAGGTAGTGGGAACAGGGCTTGTGTGTACACTGAGGTAGAGGGGGCTGGGCTTGTGTGTACACTGAGGTAGAGAGAGCTGGCCTTGTGTGTACACTGAGGTAGAGGGAGCAGGGCTTTTGTGTACTCTGAGGTAGAGAGGGTTGGGCTTGTGTGTACACCGAGGTAGAGGAGGCTGGGCTTGTGTGTACACTGAGGTAGAGGGGGCTGGGCTTGTGTGTACACTGAGGTAGAGGGAACTGGGCTTGTGTGTACACCGAGGTAGAGGGGGCTGGGCTTGTGTGTACACTAAGGTAGAGGGGGCTGAGTTTGTGTGTACACTGAGGTAGAGAGGGCTGGGCTTGTGAGTACACTGAGGTAGAAGAGGCTGGGTTTGTGTGTACAATGATTTAGGGGGGCTCTCTTGTGTGTACACTGAGGTAGAGGGGGCTGGTCTTGTGTGTACACTGAGGTAGACGGGGCTGGGCTTGTGTATTCACTGAGGTAGAGGGGGCTGAGCTTGTGTGTACACTGAGGTAGAGGGGGCTGGGCTTGTGTGGACACTGAGGTAGAGGGTGCTGGCTTGTTTGTATACTGAGGTAGAGGGAGCTGGTCTTGTGTGTACACTGCGGTAGACAGGGCTGGGCTTGTGTATTCACTGAGGTAGAGGGGGCTGAGCTTGTGTGAACACTGAGGTAGTGGGGGCGGGCTTGTGCCTTCACTGAGGTAGACTGGGCTGGCTTGTGTGTACACTGAGGTAGAGGGGGCTAGGCTTGTGTGTACACTGACGTAGAAGGGGCTGGCTTGTGCCTACACTGAGGTAGATGGGGCGGGCTTGTGCGTACACTGAGGTAGAATTGGCTGGCTTGTGTGTACACTGATGTGGAGGGGGCTAGGCTTGTGTATACACTGAGGTAGAGGAGGCTGGCTTGTGCGTACACCGAGGTAGAGGATGCTAGGCTTGTGGAATACGGGGATAATTTTTTGGGATAGCGCAGTGACCCAAACACAAATCAATTTGCAAACTTCTCTGAAGATGATGAACAGAGATAATTTTAATTTGAACACGTTGACGAGGTTCAGGGAAGAATTAGCGGTCCAGAGACCGTCTTCATTCACTATACCTTATTGGAAGTGGTCAAGGTCCGTGGACCGATAGGTCTTCAATGAAGGTGTTATAATGGTATGCAGTCATGTTTCAGTCCCTCACAGCGAACAAAGACCAGATAGTGAGCAAATGATAGTGAACTCTGTCGAGATAGTGAATAAGTCAGGATAGTGAAAAATCAGGAAAGTGAAAATCAGGATAGCGAAGTCAGGCTTGTGAACAAGTCAGGGTCGTGAACAAGTCAGGATAGTGAACAAGTCAAGCTTGTGAACAAGTCAGTATAGTGAAGAAGTCAGGCTTGTGAACAAGTCAGGATAGTGAACAAGTCAGGTTAGTGAACAAGTCAGGATAGTAAACAAGTCAGGCTAGTGAACAAGTCAGGTTAGTGAACAAGTCAGGATAGTGAACAAGTCAGGCTAGTGAACAAGTCAGGTTAGTGAACAAGTCAGGATAGTGAACAAGTTAAGCTTGTGAACAAGTCAGTATAGTGAACAAGTCAGGCTTGTGAACAAGTCAGGATAGTGAACAAGTCAGGTTAGTGAACAAGTCAGGATAGTGAACAAGTCAGGTTAGTGAACAAGTCAGGCTAGTGAACAAGTCAGGATAGTGAACAAGTCAGGCTTGTGAACAAGTAAGGATAGTGAATAACAAAAAAATGCACAATACCGTGACTGGAACGATACACAAATAACCCGCACATAAAAGAGAGAAGCTTACGACGACGTTTCGGTCCGACTTGGACCATTTACAAAGTCACACTAACCAGAAGTGGAGCAGGACGGCTATATATAGGCAGGAAGAGGTGGTGGTAGTAGTAGTAGTAGTACAAGAATGGACGTTTCGCCATCCAGTGGCTGGCTGGATGGCGATGCGTCTACGAAAGAGATGCCCGGGTGTTGCGCATGTGTCTTAATTTCATCTTGTCGGTATTATATACCATTCTTGTACTACTACTACTTCTACCACCACCTCTTCCTGCCTATATATAGCCGTCCTGCTCCACTTCTGGTTAGTGTGACTGTGGCATGCAAAGAGTACGTAACCTTTATTCGGCGCATGGACACACCCTCATTTACAGGCTATCTCCCCCAACCAGCGAACCAGGTTGCTAAGAGTTGATGATGGGGCCCCATCGTTCAACTAGTGACCAGGTTCTAGCCAATAAGAAGGTGGGATTGACAATCGCAGAGGTTATGTGGATACCGCTCTCCTGTCTGCCCTTGTCATTCCCACTCTAGAGCTGGTTGAAGCACGGTGTGCTATCTTGTGGCTTCTATTTCTGCCTTGCTTACCGTGGAGTGCACTATATTTATCACTGTACATAGTGTACATATTGCTGTTATAATTGGTGAAGGATAATATAAGTCTAAACTTTTTCTACTGTGTTTATTTGCTCCCATTACACCTGGGATAACAGGCCATTTGAAATCCTAGGTTGTAATATGGGGGCCTGTCCGGGATCTGGACTTAGAGAAACGGTTGAGCTTAGGGTGAAGCTTGTAGCAGGAACATTGTGTAGCTTGCTGTTTCGCTTCGCTTTACAAATTTTGCGTGTCAGTTGCTTATGATCAGCCTTGCTATTGTGTGATCGTTCAACAGCTCGCTACTAGCTTGTTCAGTGTGCTCGCTTCGCTACGGTCAATCTTGTGTGCAGTCGGCTTTGCTTGTATGCGTATTCTGCAATCGTACTGTGCATAGCTAAGCGTGTTCTGCAAATTAACGTGTTACGTTGGGGTATTCGTACTGTGCATAGCGAATAACTTATGCCACCTAGACGAGTCAGACGCCTGGTGTCGGCATATACTTTGCATAACCTACCTAAATTGTCCCTACAGCGTTGTTGGCAAATTGCTCGTTCCATTGGCATTCCCTATAAACGCACTCTCACAGCTGCGCAACTGCGTTCACTTATTGCTGACATACTTATTGAAGAAGAGATGGCACATCAAACTCCTCCCTTTACGGGAGCTAGGGAAAAAACTACTATGTTCTCGCAGGAGGAAGATGATACACCTACGGAGCAAAATGGTCAGTATAGTGCAGCTGGGTTGTCTCAGGGTGAATCAGCGTCGTTGGCACTTGAGCTGGCAAAAATCAATCTTGAGCAAACTAGGGAACAGAGAGCATTCGCAAGGGAAGAATTTGATAGGGAAAGAGAGAGGAGGCAGTTTTCGCATTCTGTAAACGATTTCAGTTTACAAAAAGCAGTACAGCTTGTTCCCCGCTTCAATGAGGCCGAACCAGAGCAATTTTTCGAAAGCTTCGAAAATCAGGCTCGAGCCTTGAGGTGGCCGGAACAGCACTGGGCAGCGTTGGTTCATACAGCATTATTGGGTAAGGCACAGGAATTTACGTCGGTATTAACTGACGCTGAATTCTCTGATTATCAAGTAGTGAAGACCACAGTGTTGGGAGCATATACATGTATCCCAGCTAAATATCGTAAGACCTTCAAATTGAACAGGCGGCAGCTTGGTCAATCCCTGGTGGACTTTGTGAGACAGCAAACCAAAGCTTTTACCAGCTGGTATAAAGCGAGTGGTGTCTCTAACTTTGAGGAGCTGGTGCAGCTTATTCTGATTGATAACCTGCTGGAGTCTGTGGGACCAGAGGTTCGTGTCTTTCTGCAGGATCGTGACTTAACCACTGCATTGGAGGCGGCCAGGTTGGCTGATACCTTCGAAACGAACCGCTCCTTGTCCGAGCGGTCCTGTCTCTCTTTTCAACAGTCTGGCGTGAGCAGAGATCGACAACATTGGAGAATGAAGTGCCAGCAGGAGGGAGAGCGTCTACGTCATCCAAATAAGTCACCTGGTGAGCCACGCTTCTCAACATATGGTCCCCCTGCGGAGAGGCAAACTACTTATGGAGCATCTCGACAACAATATCCAGAGAGGCACCAGCCAGAACGACACCACTTGCAACGTCATCAGGGAGTAAAGGGCAAGCCTGTCGTCTGCTTCAGATGCAATAAAGTAGGTCACATCAGTTCCAACTGCCCTCAAAAACCTCAACCCATCGGGAAAATCTCTAATATCCCTAGTAACATGTCCCCTAGAGAAGTAGAAAAAGGTATGGCCCCTTATTATTGCGAAAGTCTTATTTCCCTTCAGGAAAACTCAGAACCAACTAAAGTAAATACCTTTAGAGATACTGGAGCATATTGCTCACTTGTCAGAGAAGGAATATTACCCCTTTCAGAGAATACTTCCTTGAATTCCTCAGTTTTATTGGAAGCTTACGGAGGAGCTATATATTCAGTTCCTTTGCATAAAATTTATGTACAGTGCAAATATTACACTGGGTACTTGACTGTAGGTATCTCAAAAGGATTTCCCATGAAAAATGCCATGTTATTACTGGGTAATAACATTACTACTGTTACTTCGTGTCCTGAACCTATAATGATTAATGCTTCTCCAGTGTTGGCCATAACTCGGGCAACATCCCAAGGGTTGTCTGGGGAGAATGTTGACCTATCCTTGGACGACTCCGATCTCGGAATAGCCCCGTTGTTTTATGAGACACACCGGCCGGAGTCTCGTAAATCAAGTGAACAGACCCCGATCAAGCCTTCCTATTCCCAGGTTGCAGGATTCCCAGATGTCTCTGTTTCCATGCCCGAGGGACTGTCCTTCCGGGAGGAACAACGAAAGGACCCTTCTTTAAAATTCGCTTTTGAGGCAGCCATGGGTAAATCCTCTTTGGGTCATCCAGTCAAGTATGAAGTTAAAAATGATTATTTGGTATGCACTGAGACTGGTAAGGAGATAGAGGGCCGGCAATTATACGACAGGTTAGTGGTTCCAACCAAGTATAGACCTCAGATATTAAATATAGCTCATAATACGTCATTAGGAGGTCACTTAGGAATTACAAAAACCTTGTATAGAATCACAAAAGAATTTTATTGGCCAAAATTAAAGAAAGATGTGAAGAATCATATTAGGTGTTGCCGAGAATGTCAGCAAGTTGGGAAACCTGGACATTCCATTAAACCTGCACCTCTCCAACCCATACCTGCTGATGGAGAACCTTTTGCAGATTTAATTATAGATTGTGTAGGTCCACTACCTAAGTCAAAGTCTGGAAATCAGTATTTATTTACAATTATGGATAAAGTAACCAGATATCCTGAAGCAATCCCAATGCGTAGTATCAATACTAAAGCTATTCTCAAAGCTTTAACAAAATTCATTTCTTGTTTTGGCATTCCTAAAACTATACAAAGTGATCAAGGTACTAACTTCACTGCCAAAGCATTTAGGGAAGTATTAACTAGGTTAGGGATAATTCACAACTTATCCACTGCCTATCACCCTCAGTCCCAAGGCGCCTTGGAAAGATTCCACCAAACATTAAAAACAATGATGAGAAGTTTTTGCATGCACTTTCCGACAGATTGGGATGAATCTCTACCGTTGTTGCTATTCTCAGTACGAGAGACGGTGCAAGAGTCTACAGGGTATAGTCCGTTTGAGCTGATCTTTGGGCACAATGTACGAGGTCCTCTTCGGGTGCTCAAAGAAGGATGGATGGGAGAAGACGTAAGCTCAGCACTCTACAACCCGTCTTCAAGGTTGCAGGTGGCACGTGAGTTAGCCACGGCTAACCTAAAGATAGCTCAAAGTAAGATGAAACAGAGGTATGACAAAAGTGCACAATTCCGCTCCTTCCATCCAGGAGACAAGGTGTTGGTGCAGGAACCTATACCTGGCCACACCTTGAAAGCTAGATTTACGGGACCTATGCAGATAGTAAGTAGATTATCTGATTTAAATTATGTGGTAGCTCCCATTGGTAAGACCTCAAAAACAAAAACTTACCACATTAATCAAATCAAGGCCTTTCATACACCAGATAAAGTCCCAGTAATGACTTTGTCCTCTACCTCTGAGGACGACTCTGACTCTTTGCACTCTATCTCTGAAATTAATACTAAACTTTCCAATTCTGTCCTCCTCAAGGATCCTAGCCCTTTAATGGATGGATTATCTGAAATACAAGCAACAAATTTAACTGAGCTTCTACAGTCATATCCTAATATTTTTTCGGATGTGCCGAAAAAATGTACGTTAGGTTACCATGATGTAGATGTGGGAAAATCTAAACCAATTAAACTCTCCCCCTACAGAGCTAATCCTGAAAAGCAAAGGCTACTTCAGCAGGAAGTAGACTTCTTGTTAGAACATGGTTTAGTGGAGGAGTCATCTAGTCCATGGGCTTCACCGTGCATCCTAGTAAAGAAGGCTGATGGAGGGTTTCGTATGTGCACAGACTACCGTAAAGTGAACGAGGTCACAATTACAGATGCTTACCCTCTTCCTCGTCTGGATGACGTAATTGACTTTGTGGGTAAGGCTACTTTTGTGTCCAAATTAGATCTCCTTAAAGGTTACTATCAGGTACCTTTGACAGATAAGGCGAAGGAAATCTCTGCCTTCGTAATTCCAGGAGGTCATTATCAGTATACAGTTACCCCCTTCGGAATGAAAAATTCCCCCTCTTCATTCCAGAAACTCATCCATCAGGCTATTAAAGGACTTGAAGGCACGGCAGCATACCTAGATGATATTGTTGTGGTGTCTGATACTTGGGATCAACACCTACTTAGACTTAAAGCTCTGTTTGAGACCTTTAAGAATTCCCAATTAACAGTTAATTTATCTAAATCTTCCTTTGGCCAGGCCACTATCACTTTTCTAGGCCATGAAGTAGGTAGTGGTAATGTTGCACCTAAACTTGCTAAAGTTCTTTCGATTAAAGATTATCCAGTTCCTCATGATAGGAAATCTCTTCAACGTTTCCTAGGCATGATAGGATTTTACAGAAGATTCTGTAAGAATTTCTCAGATATTGTAGCCCCTCTTACCTCTCTTACCAGTCATAAAGTTCCCTTTAATTGGACGTCAGATTGTAACACTGCTTTTAATAAAGCAAAAAGATTATTGTGCTCTGCACCCATTCTCCTGTCTCCAGACTTCTCCAAACCTTTTTCATTACAGGTTGATGCTTGTGAGTCTGGGGTTGGGGCGGTACTATTACAAATCTGGAACAAGGAGTTGCAGCCTGTAGCATACTTTTCAGCCAAGTTCCAGCCACATCAGAGAGCTTACTCTACCATTGAAAAAGAAGCCCTCGCGCTGGTACTGGCTTTGGAACATTTCGATGTTTATGTGGGCCAGACATCGCAGGTGGTCACAGTCTACAGTGATCACAACCCGTTAGTCTATCTCCAAGCCATGAAGAATCACAACACAAGGCTTATGCGTTGGACGCTCAGGCTGCAGCCCTACAATTTCAAAATTCAGTACATTGCCGGCAAAGAAAATGTGTTGGCAGACTCTTTGTCAAGAGTCTAGTTTAATATTTTATTTAGGTTAGGATGTATTTGTGGTAACCCCCCTTTCAAGCTCTTTTTTTTTATCCCCTGATGTGGGGGTTTTTTTTTAGTGAGGGTATACGGGCTACCGTCCGCTTGTATCTTGGACCTATGTTGGCCTATCTGACTGCTGTCTCACTCTGAGTTTAGGGTTTGGCTTTTGGTCACTAGGAAAGCTGAGCTCTATCTAAGAGTGGGATGGTGGAGAGGATAGGCGGTCCCATTATTTTGTGCCATGGCGGCACGGTTACCACTGGGAGGTGGCAGCCTAATCCTGAGCCTTCTCGGGGGTGGGGGTGTGGCATGCAAAGAGTACGTAACCTTTATTCGGCGCATGGACACACCCTCATTTACAGGCTATCTCCCCCAACCAGCGAACCAGGTTGCTAAGAGTTGATGATGGGGCCCCATCGTTCAACTAGTGACCAGGTTCTAGCCAATAAGAAGGTGGGATTGACAATCGCAGAGGTTATGTGGA
This sequence comes from Cherax quadricarinatus, assembly GCF_038502225.1. Taxonomy (NCBI): domain Eukaryota; kingdom Metazoa; phylum Arthropoda; class Malacostraca; order Decapoda; family Parastacidae; genus Cherax; species Cherax quadricarinatus. The sequence goes on from NC_091296.1 coordinate 42,094,079, forward strand.
TACCGCTCTCCTGTCTGCCCTTGTCATTCCCACTCTAGAGCTGGTTGAAGCACGGTGTGCTATCTTGTGGCTTCTATTTCTGCCTTGCTTACCGTGGAGTGCACTATATTTATCACTGTACATAGTGTACATATTGCTGTTATAATTGGTGAAGGATAATATAAGTCTAAACTTTTTCTACTGTGTTTATTTGCTCCCATTACACCTGGGATAACAGGCCATTTGAAATCCTAGGTTGTAATAGTGACTTTGTAAATGGTCCAAGTCGGACCGAAACGTCGTCGTAAGCTTCTCTCTTTTATGTGCGGGTTATTTGTGTAAGGATAGTGAACAAGTAAGGATAGTGAGGATAGTGAACAATTATAGTGAACAAGTAAGGATAGTGAACAAGTATAGTGAGCAAGTATAGTGAACAAGTAAGGATAGTGAACAAGTATAGTGAACAAGTAAAAGTAGTGAACAAGTGAGGATAGTGAACAAGTATAGTGAGCAAGTATAGTGAACAAATAAGGATAGTGAACAAGTCAGGATAGTGAACGAGTATAGTGAGCAAGTAAGGATAGTTAACAAATATAGTGAACAAGTAAGAATAGTGACCAAGTAAGGATACTGAACAAGTAAGGATACTGAACAAGCAAGGATACTGAACAAGTAAGGATACTGAACAAGTAAGGATACTGAACAAGTAAGGATACTGAACAAGGATACTGAACAAGTAAGGATACTTAACAAGTAAGGATACTGAACAAGCAAGGATACTGAACAAGTAAGGATACTGAACAAGCAAGGATACTGAACAAGTAAAGATACTGGACAAGTAAGGATACTGAACAAGTAAGGACAGTGAACTTTCCTCAAGAGACACAGACTGACTGCAAGTTACATTGCATTCGTTGAAGCCTTAAACCCGAATGAGTTATACAGCTCAGAGAGCGTTGAATGCTCGCTCCTCCGTCCTTGTGGATCAACCAGCTCTATGAGAAGGTTGAGGCTCCGTCCGTGTGGGTCAACCAGCTCTAAGAGCGGGTTGAGGCTCCGTCCGTGTGGATCAACCAGCTATAAGAGCGGGTTGAGGCTCCGTCCGTGTGGGTCAACCAGCTCTAAGAGCGGGTTGAGGCTCCGTCCGTGTGGGTCAACCAGCTCTAAGAGCGGGTTGAGGCTCCGTCCGTGTGGGTCAACCAGCTCTAAGAGCGGGTTGAGGCTCCGTCCGTGTGGGTCAAACAGCTCTAAGAGCGGCCTGAGGCTCCATCCGTGTGGGTCAATTAACTCCAAGAGTGGGTTGAGGCTCCATCTAGTAGTCTCAGCCTAGTTTGTCCAGTCAGGTTGAGGGAAATCGCTTCATTGCTAAGTGTTGCTTTACAGTAATTAAATGCTGGTGATGGGTGATTAATACCGTCTGTGTTTACATTACCCAGGTGATCCTGCTGGCTGCCCTGGTGGTGCTGACTGCTGCTCGCCCACAAGAAGAACAATATCCACCAGTGAGTATCTACAAACACGTGCATCTACAAACATATGCCTTTTCAAACACATGTATTTGTAGATACTTGTGATTTAACATGTATCAACAAACACATGTATGAGCAAATACATGAATCTTCAAATACATTTATCAACAAGTACATGTATCTAAAAACACATTTATCTAGAAATATATATATCTACAAACACATGTATCTAGAAATGCATGTATCTACAAACTCGTGTATCTATAAATACATGTATGTGGAAACACACATATATCCATAAACATGTATCTACATACACATTTATCTACATACACATCCACTTACATACACATGTATGTAGAAACACATATATCCACAAACATGTATCTACAGATACTTGCACAAACACATGAATCTTTCAAAAGTGAGTCAGTATCCTCAGCTCTTTAACTGACCAACCCGGTCAACTTGTTAAAATATATATATATATATAAATAATATATATATATATTATCAACACCATGTTGGTAGCAGCATACTATGTTACTATGTGCATCCTGTTTGAACGTGGTTTACATATTTGTTGTTCGCTTCAGGCGAAGTACACCGAGTACGCTGTGGAAGACCCTGAGAGTGGTAACTCCTACAGCCACAAGGAGTCCTGCGACGGAGATAACGCTGAGGGGCAGTACGAAGTCCTTCTCCCGGACACCCGCAGACAGATCGTCAAGTACTAGTAGGTCTCGAAGTTGTGTTTGTTTGTGTGATTAAATCTATGCCTGTGTATGACTGTACTCTCAGACAGGAGTACAGAGTCATGACCCGGCAATGGCAAGGAGAGTTTACAAGTGAAAGAATAAGAACAGAAGAATGGAAGAACATTGCAGCAGGCCTACTGGCCCATATAAGGCAGGTGATTATCAAAATCATCATGAATTTGCCCAACTTTTCCTCAAATCAACCCAAGAATTTACTCCTGTACCCCAGACACCAATCAAACCCAGCCCTTCCCACTCATATATTTGTCAAACTTCTTTTTTCGAGCTACCCAGTGTCCCAGCTTGGATTACCCTACTCGGAAGACTGTTCCACGCTGTGGAAAATTAAATTTACCTGGATGAACCTCATTAGATACATACCAGTAATTTAATAAAAAGTAACAAGATAATTATTTCTTATAATATTGCATTTGCTTATGCTTATCTTCCACTTATACACTGCGATGATATCTCCTCTCATTCTACGTCTCTCAAGATAGTGAAGATTAAAAGCTCTAAGTCTATATTCATGCGGGAGATTCCTTGTAGAGTGAATCGTCTTTATCATCCTTCTTTACATGTTCTCCAATGAATTTAAATCCATTCTGTAGTAAGGAGACCAAAACTGAGCGGCATAATCTAAGGTCTCACTAGTGAGGTATAGAGCTGTAAAATAACTTTTGGACTCCTGTTACTTATACTTTTAGAAATAAAACCTAGTGATGTCAGCCTTATTGTGCACACTTAGACACTGTTTTCTTGGCTTTAGGTTTCTGCTTACCATGACTCCCAAGTCTTTTTCACATTCTGGGTGATCAAGCTCTACATCACCTAGTTTATAACTTCCAGGCTTATTTTTGATCACAAAGATTAGGCCTTTACACTTGTCCACATTGAACTGCATCTAGCACATTTCAAACCAAGATATTAATTTGTCCAAATCCTCCTGGAGTTCATTGGTATCCTCCACAGTATTAATCATTCGGCCTATTTTTGTCTCATTAGCAGATTCCTTCATCATGGTTATTAATGTAAATAATGAATAACAATGGGATTAAAACTGATCCTTGTGGAACGCCATCAGTAACTGGTCCCCACTCAGATTTGCCATACTGACAGAAACTCTCTGCTTTCTATTAGTAAGCCATACCTGGATCCATGTTTCTTAGAACTTAACCTTCTAGACCATGACCATGAGGCACTCTGTCGAAGGCCTTACTGACAACCAGATACACAACCTCATATTCTTGATCGTTGTCTACTGCCTCAAATGCTTTGTTGAATAACATCAGTAAATTTGTCATCATAACAATACACCACTCTCATAACACTACTTGACTATCATAACCCTACACCACTATCTTAACACTACACCACTATCATAACACTACATGACTATCATAACCCTACACCACTATCTTAACACTACACCACTATCTTAACACTACACCACTATCTTAACACTACACCACTATCTTAACACTACACCACTATCATAACACTACATGACTATCATAACCCTACACCACTATCTTAACACTACACCACTATCATAACACTACACCACTATCATAACCCTACACCACTATCATAACACTACACCACTATCATAACCCTACACCACTATTTTAACACTACACCACTCTCATAACCCTACACCACTATCTTAACACTAAACCACTATTATAACACTACACCACTATCATAACACTACACCACTATCTTAACACTACACCACTCTCATAACCCTACACAACTATCTTAACACTACACCACTATCATAACACTACACTACTATCATAACACTACACCACTCTCATAACACTACACTACTATCATAACACTACACTACTATCATAACACTACACCACTCTCATAACACTACACCACTATCATAACACTACACTACTATCATAACACTACACCACTCTCATAACACTACACCACTATCATAACACTACACTACTATCATAACACTACACCACTATTATAACACTACTCCACCTTCATAACACTACACCTTTATCATTACACTACACCACTATCATAATACTACACCACCATCATTACACTACACCTCCATAATACCATTACACCACTGTCATTACACTACACCACCATCACCACCTTACCCTATACCACCATCATACCATTACACCACTGTCATTACACTACACCACCATCACCACCTTACCCTATACCACCATCATACCATTACACCACTGTCATTACACTACACCATCATTACACTACACAATCACTACCTTACCCTACATCATGGTATCTAATATACACTACTATCACTACACTACACTACACAATCATTACACTTTTCTATACTAAAGTTCTACCACCACACTATATTGCCATCACCACATTATACCATCATTACACAATGCCACTAGTCATTACACTACTATTACTACATTGTACAACAGTCCATATACAATAAAAATCACTGCATCATACAAGGATAGCTATACTTCACAGCCATCACTACAAAACACCATCACTGAACTACACCATCATCCCTAAATTATTTCATCACTTTACAACATTATCAGTTCACAACAACAAAATCCCCACACTACACCATCAGTAGATTGTGCCACCATCACTACATAATACCATCATTAGTATACTACTCAACCATGCCGACGTTGTCTAGTTTTAAAAATAGGTTGGATAAATACATGAGTGGGTGTGGGTGGATGTGAACTGGACCTGACTGGCTTGTTCTACTAGGTTGGATGCAGTGCTCCTCAAGTGATGTGTCTGACCTCACTATGTATGTCAAGTCATTGGCTTAAGCCGGTGGGAGAACTGGACCTGCCTCACATAGGCCAGTAGGCCTGTTCCACTGTTCGTTTTTTCTTATGTTCTTATATTTCATATGTTCATTATCACTATAATACACAATACCATCACTACACTAAATGCAAGCATCACTACACTACACAATAACACCACCACTACACTACCCAACACCATAACTACACAACACAACACAATCACTACACTACACAACACCATCACTATCAAACACAACACTACAACTACCATGCTTCACCACCATCTCTAAATTACACTAACATCACTACACTAAGCAAACATGACTACACATCATCTGGCAATACCATGGTTTATTGTAATATATATATATATATATATATATATATATATATATATATATATATATATAGGTAGTAGGTTGGTAGACAGCAACCGCCCAGGGAGGTACTACCGTCCTGCCAAGTGAGTGTAAAACGAAAGCCTGTAATTGTTTTACATGATGGTAGGATTGCTGGTGTCCTTTTTTCTGTCTCATGAACATGCAAGATTTCAGGTACGTCTTGCTACTTCTACTTACACTTAGGTCACACTACACATACATGTACAAGCACATATATACACACCCCTCTGGGTTTTCTTCTATTTTCTTTCTAGTTCTTATTCTTGTTTATTTCCTCTTATCTCCATGGGGAAGTGGAACAGAATTCTTCCTCCGTAAGCCATGCGTGTTGTAAGAGGCGACTAAAATGCCGGGAGCAAGGGGCTAGTAACCTCTTCTCCTGTATATATTACTAAATGTAAAAGGAGAAACTTTTGTTTTTCCTTTTGGGCCACCCCACCTCAGTGGGATACGGCCGGTGTGTTGAAATAATAATATATATATATATATATATATATATATATATATATATATATATATATATATATATATATATATATATATGTACATATATATATATATATATATATATATATATATATATATATATATATATATATATATGTATATATATATATATATATATATATATATATATATATACATATATATATATATATATATATATATATATATATATATATATATATATATATATATATATATATATATATATATATATATATATATATATATATATATATATATATATATATATATATATATATATATATATAAATGTAATGTAGGTAAAGTGAGCAGTTCTCAGCTATTTTGCATGACTGATTAATTATTTACAGTCACACATAACACCCAGAACTCACCACGTGGAGGTGGCTGCTCTTCGAGTTCCTTTTTTTTTTTTTTTTTTTTTTTTTTTTTTTTTTTTTTTTTTTTTTTTTTTTTTTTTTTTTTTTTTTTTTTTTTATAAATCCTACACCTACTAGATGTTCATTTTACGGAACCTTCGGCCCTTTTCCATGCTCTGGCTCTGGCACGACTCTTCTCGGCTGCAGACCGCCTTGCTTCTGCTACCATGCTAACTGGTTTGATATGGTTGGAGACAGCACTGTGGGTCTTCTTTGTCTTGTTCTGGCCAGGGACCTGTGTCCAGAACTTTGTCTTAGCCTGGCCAGGAACTTCTGTCCAGAATTTGGTCTTGGTTTGGTCAGGGACTTCTCTCTTGGAGGGCTTCAAACATTTGATGATGTTTTGGATTTGAGCAATGATGTCCAAGAGGGAAGGGCGTTTCATAGGGTCACTTTGCCTGGCCTGCTCTGCTAGCGTTTCAAGTTCCTGGGGGATTTCATCAAATTTTGTTCTAATATCCATGTACATTTTGCCCATTGCATAGACATCGGCAGGTGGTGTACAAGGTTGTCCATCGGCCACTTCAGGAGCTGCATGTGGGAATCGTTCAGGATCAGGAGAAGCAAAAGTCTCAATTACTTCTCCATCTCGTCTAGCTCTTCCAAAATCAATTATAGATACTCTATAATTACCGAAGGATCCTGAAACAATGATGTTATCAGGTTTGATATCGTTATGTACGTATCCTTTGTCATGAACTTCTTTCACAGCCAATGCCAACTTCAAGAAAACTTCCATTGCTTCCCTGGCTCCACAGTTGGCTAAAAAGTTTTCAAGAGTGTGTTTACATTCAAAGGTGGTTACGAAGGCTGGGACATCCTTACACACTGCTACCAGGCGAGGACACCCTCCAGCTCCAGACAGATATCGCAGTCTGGAAGCTTCTGACTTGTATTTCTGAAGTTGAAAATCAGACTTGCCCAGTTTGACTACATATTGAGTCCCACAGGTGTGTTTAGGCTCGATGAGGTAGGCATCACCTGTCATCCCTCCTCCCAGGTATTCCATTTTTCCTCTCAAGTAGCGAGCTTCAAAGCGGTCATACTTGAGGTATTCAAACTGATTCTCGGAATCCATAATGAATAAGAACAACAGTTAGTCAAAGTCTAATCGTAGATTTTTAGATGAATGCAAGAGACAGCTTTCTGAACAGCCCCACATATGCCATTAAGTTAATATAGTGAAGCTAGTTACTGCTCTGAAGTGAGTGAGTTTAGTTAAGATTTGTGATAACTATAGTTATGAAGGTGAGCCGGGTTATGAGGTAAAGATGAATAATATTATTGGTGGTGTAGTTTAGTGTGGTGTGGTGGTTATGAAGTAGTAAGGTGTTTGTAATTTAGGAATTATAGTGTAGTGGTGAAGAAGTGTAGTGATAGTGATTTAATGTGAAAATGGTTGTACAGTGTAATGATGGTAGTGCAATCTGGAGTTTTGAGACTCTGACCGCAGGTTCAAATCCCGCCCGTGGTATGGTTTATTAATGGTATTAAATGTACGGTGGTATAATGCAGTGATGGCAGTATTCTTCAGTGTAGTGATAGGGATGTATTGTATGATAGGGTATATTTTTAGTGATAGGTATATATTGTAGTGATAGTGGTGTATTGTAGTTATGGAGGTGTTTTGCAGTAATCGCGGTGTATTGCAGTGACAGGGCAGTATTGTAAGGATAGAGATGTATTGTAGTGATATGGATATATTTTAATGATAGGGGTGTATTGTAGTGATGGGGTGTATTGTAGTGATAAGGATGTATTGTAATGATAGGCATGTACTGTAGTGATATAGGTGTATTGTTGTGATAAAGATGTATTGTAGTGATATGGGGTGTATTGTAGTGATAGGGGTGTATTATAGTCATAAGGGTGTATTGTAACGACTGGTGGTGTAATGCAGTGGTGTAATGTTGGTATAATTTAGCATTATGTACTGTTGTGATGACATACTGTAGTATAATGATGGACAAATACTGTAGTAATGGTAGTAAAGTGCATTGATGGTGGAGTATAGGGATAGTGAATTGCAGTGATACTTTAGTGATTGTGGTGTATTTAGTGTGGTGATGCTAAGATGGTGGTATAATCGAACAGTTACTGTGGTATTACTGTAATGGTGATGTTGTGATGATATGTTGTATATTGTAGTTATATTAGTGAAATGCAGTGTTCTCTGTATAGTGATGTATCATGTAGTGATCTTAGTGCAGTACTGATGACAGTGTAGTTTATTGATGATGGTGTAGTGTAGTGATGTTGGTAATTACGTGCACTGCATGTGAGACAGGTATCCAAATAGAAGGAGAAAGAAATCAGTTCCTCTAGTTATTCATGGCCACGAATGTACTGGCGTCAGGAGTGGCAAGTCCAGTGTACTTGCTGGACACCTAACCTTTGAAGGATGGTGGCCCAGTGGTCTCAGGCTTCGAGAATTTACCTAGCTTCATTCGAGGGTGGATAAATAGTTCGGGTTCGATCCTCGGCTGGGGGGAGGGGAGAATATCATAGTGTGACCTGAGAGCTTTCATATGCTGACACACATACCCTATTCCTCTGACGATATGTGTGTAAGCACATGAAAGTACTCAGGCTTTATTTCCTAATTTTTCATATTTTGCAACCACGCATTTTATTATTTCTTCCATACTCTCTCTCTCTCTCTCTCCAAATATATATATATATATATATATATATATATATATATATATATATATATATATATATATATATATATATATATATATATATATATATATATATATATATATACGTCGTGCCGAATAGGTAAAACTGGTCAATTAGCAAGAAGTAATTTAAAATTAAGTCCTCTCTAAAATTTTCCCTTGTACGTTTAAAGATACATTTTCTTTATTTATGTTAATGTAAAAATTAATAATTTTGTACCAAAAGACTCTTAGAAAACTTACCTAACCTTATTATAACAAGAGCAATTTATATTAGCCTAACCCAACTAAATATATTTTAAATACGTTTACAATAATTTAGTACTAAACAAACACATTCAAATATATTTTTTTCGTTAGGTTCAGAATGATTTTGGCGAGATTATTGCATACACAAATTTTCACTTGTCTTATATGGCAAGATGATCGTTGATATTTAAGCCAAGATCGCAAGTTCTGCCTATTCGGCACGACATATATATATATATATATATATATATATATATATATATATATATATATATATATATATATATATATATATATATATATATATATATATATATATATATGTGTCGTGCCGAATATGTAAAACTGGTCAATTAGCAAGAACTCATTTAAAATTAAGTGGCAAGATTATGGCAAGATGAGCGTTGATATTTAAGCCAAGATCGCAAGTTCTGCCTATTCGGCACGACATATATATATATATATATATATATATATATATATATATATATATATATATATATATATATATATATATATATATATATATACATATATATATATATATATATATATATATATATATATATATATATATATATATATATATATATATATATATATATATATATATAGGCGAAGAGCAACACCAATCCGAATGGCCTGTGGGTCGAGACGGGTGCCCAGGGAGGAATTGGGAACAGCTAACAGGAAATCTCTTGAGTGTGGTGCCTTCACTGCCAGGAGACGAGCTTTGTTCTTTCCTGAAGCATTGGAGAGCATTGTGTTGGCGATTTTTTCCATGATCGTTTGTCCCAGTGGGACTGTTTGTGCTGTTTGGAAAGAGCTGGTCTACTGGAGGAGTCTGTAAGGGTGTCCCACCGAATCGCTGCTTCAGTAAACCTGGGGTCTTGAGCTCCTACCAAGTCTCTCAAGCGTTCGGGCACTATCTTCTTGACTAATGCACTGGAAGCCAAACACGAAGACAGAAAAGCAGGTAAAGCAACATGCGTTGCTTTACGCACCCCTATACCTCCCAGTCGCACTGGGAGGGTTGTCTGATCCCATTGCTCATCCTCTAGTGACAGGTTCAGTGCCTTCTTAAAAGTTGATCTCAGGTGTGAGTCATATTCATCGAGTGTTGGGTTGTCAAAAGAGGGTGCACACCTCAATTTTCTCTTATACGTTTAAAAATATATTTTTTTCATTAATGTTAATGTAAAAAAATTTTATTTTTCACCAAAAGCAACTTAGAAAACTTACCTAACCTTATTATAACAAGAACAATTTATTTTAGCCAGTTAGCAAGAACTCATTTAAAATTAAGTCCTCTCTGAAATTTTCTCTTATACATTTAAAGATATATTTTTTTCATTAATGTTAATGTCAAAATTTTTAATTTTGCACCAAAAGAATCTTAGAAAACTTACCTAATCTTATTATAACAAGAGCAATTTATTTTAGCCTAACCCAACTAAATATATTTTAGATTTGTTTACAATAATTTACAATAACAGTGAAATATATTTTTTTTCGTTAAGTTCAGGATGATTTTGGCGAAATTAAAGACATAGGTGGGTAAATAACAAAAAAGGCACAATTCTGTGGCTGGAACGATACACAAATAACCCACTCATAGAAGAAAGAAGCTTGCGACGATGTTTCGGTCTGACTTGGACTGAAGTCTGTCAGAAAGAGAACTGGCCGTTCTCTTTCTGACAGACTTAGGGAGCACAAACGTAGTGTTAGGCTTGCCGACACTAACAATGCTCTTTTCTGTCGTGTCAGAGATCACAGTCATCCTATCGACTGGTCTTCTGCTAAAACTGTCTTCCCTACTTCCAACTTCAACAGTCGCCGTCTGGTTGAATCCTCTCTAATACACAACTTTCCTTGTATGAATCTTAATCCCGGATTCGTCACTGTAGATGCCTTCCTCTCCCACTTCATTGTAAAATGCTCCAAACTTCAGAACACCCGTGACTAAACATGATTCCTCCTTTTTCTTCTCTCTCTTTCCATTTCCTCGTTCCATTTCCTCCTTTGGGTTGTCTTTCTTTTGCCTTGGGTATTTGTTCCTTCATTATTTATTTATTTATTTTATTTCCCCTCCCTCTGTGTTCTTGCTATTACCCTCTGTGGGCCCCTAGCTCCCCTGCAGTGCAGTGGAGAGGGTATCGAGGGTCAACGCCTCTGTGGCCCTGTCTGAGACCAGGCCTCGTGGCGGATCAGGGTCTGATCATCCAGGCTGTTACTGCTGGGTGCACATAAACCGACGTAGGAACCACAGCCCGGCTGATCAAGTACTGACTTTAGGTGCTTGTCCAACGCCTTCTTGAAGACAGCCAGGAGTCTATTGGTATGCTGTATGTATGCTGGGAGGCAGTTGAACAGACTTGGGCCCCCTCACACTTACTGTATTGGCTCTTAATGTACTCGTGGCACCTCTCCTTTTCAGATTTTACCGACACCTCCCTAATTAATCTGATGGATTACCTGAGAACTGAAATGTCAAAGGGGAACCTCATAGGTATGGTAACCTTAGACCTGCAAAAGGCCTTCGATACTGTTAACCACAATATATTATGTAAGAAACTTCAAGCTATCGGTATAGGTTCTGTAGACTGGTTTAAGTCCTACCTTAGCAACAGGAGACAAATTGTCAAAATCAACAAAACGGAATCAGAACCCCTGCCGATAGCATGTGGAGTTCCCCAAGGTAGTATTCTGGGTCCCTTATTATTCTTATGTTATGTCAATGGCATGCCTATCAGTGTCAAGTGCAAACTCCTACTGTATGCAGATGACAGTGCCCTGTTAGTGTCAGGTAAAGACCCACAAGATATAGCTAATGTTTTAACACTGGAACTGGAGTCCTGCAGCAAATGGTTAGTAGACAACAAACTATCATTACACCTCGGGAAAACTGAAGCCATACTCTTTGGCACGAAACATAAGCTGAGAAGGGTAAACAATTTTAATGTCCAGTGTAATGGGGAGCCCATCACTTTGGTTTCATCAGTAAAATATCTGGGAAACCCCTTTGACCCATGCATGTCAGGAGAACTGATAGGGAACAGTGTAGTAAAGAAAGCGAATGCCTGACTGAAGTTCCTGTATAGACAAGCACAGTGTCTACCTACTGAGGCTCGCAGGACCCTATGTCTAGCCCTTATACAATGCCATATGGATTACGCTTGCTCTTCATAGTACTCTGCCTTGACAAAAAAAAACTGAAAGATAGACTGCAAATCACTAAGAACAAAATCGTAAGATTCATCCTGGGGCTGGGACCAAGAGAGCATGTAGGCCAGAATGAATTACAGCAGTTGGATATGCTGAATGTTGAAGACAGAGTAAAACAACTGAAGCTAAATCATGTTTATAAAATTGCTCACAAACAGTGTCCAGAATATCTTGCTGTCAATTTTGTCAAGGTTGGGAACCAAAGCAATCATAGTACTAGGGGGAGAGAGCACAACTTTGTAGTACCCACAGTCAGTGGCCAGGCTTCAAACACCTTTTATTGTACAGCAATAAAGGAATGGAACAGATTGGACTCACATGTCAAAGCCAGTCATAGCATGAACCAGTTCAAGAAGAGTGCCAAAAGGTGTCTGATTAATGTAGCTACAGAAAGGGAGGGGAATGATTTTCTATTTTTTTTAGCTAACATACGTGTAAATTTTACCTTATTCCTAGTAATGACCCTCGTATTGTAGATAGTCCTAATGACCCTTGTGTAATAGATAGTTTTTTTTAGTATAATAACAAGATGTTATCTTCATTATAGAATAATAAGAAAATATTATAACCTTTATATTATAATAATAAGGTAAAAGGACCCCAGTGGAAGTAAGTCACTCTGACTTTTTTGTGTTATCCCAGGTTCTCTACACATACGCTGCTATGTATGATAATTCTATGTAACTGTATTTGTGTATACCTGAATAAACTTACTTACTTATCTTAGTATTGGACTGCCTCCACCTCCACCATACTACCTTCCCCACTACTATCTTCTACCTCCACTACTACCACTACCTCCTCCTGCCTACATATACTCCCTCCTTCTCTCCTTTTCGTTAGTGTGACTTTGTAAATGGTCCAAGTCGGACCAGAACGTCGTCGTAAGCTCCTCTCTTCTACGTGCGGGTTATTTGTGTATAGGTGGGTAAACCCTGGCTTATATTTCTAAGGGAAAGATTTGATACACTAGAACACGACAGGTTGATTTATAAAAGAAGCTGACAAAAGAATTTTTTTATGTGAGGACGAGGTAAAACATTATAATGTAACTAGGATACCTCAAGAAGTAAAACTAGAACCCCAGAATCAGAACTAGAATGTCAGAATCAGAACTTGAATACCAGAATCAGAACATGGACCCCTGAATCAGAACTAGGACCCCTGAATCAGAATTAGGGCCCCTGAATTAAAGCTTTGACCTCAGAATCAGAACTAGGACCTCAGAATAAGAATTATAATCGAAGAATCAGAACAAGAACACGAGAAGCAGAACAAGAACCAAATAATCAGAACTAGAACACCTGAATTAGAACTAGAACCCAGAATAAGAACTAGAACACCGGAATCAGAACTAGAACCCCAGAATCAGAACCAGAACACCGGAATCAGAACTAGAATCCCAGAATCAAAACTAGGACTGCAGAATCAGAATTAGAACACCAGAATGAGAACTAGAATCCCAAAATCAGAACTAGAACATAATCAGAACTCAAATCTCAGAATCAGAACTAGAACCATATTACCAGAACTAAAATCCCTTTATCGGAACTGGAACCCCAGAATCAGAACTTAAACCCCAGATTAGAACTAGAATACCAGAATCAGAACTAAGATCCCAGAATCAGAACTAAACCTACAAAATCAGAACTAGACACACCAGAATCTGAACTAGAACTCCAAAATCAGAATTAGAACACCAGAACCAGCACTAGAACTACAGAATCTGAACTAGTATAACAGAATCAGAACTAAAACCCAAGATCACAACTAGAACCCCAGAATCAGAACTAAAATAAGTACTAGAAAATCTAGACTCAAAACCAAAACCCAAGAATCAGAACTAGAACCCAAAAATTAAAAATAGAACCCTATAATCGGAACTAGAATCCAGAATCAGAATTAGAGCCCATGAATCAGAATCAGAACCTGAAACTAAGAAATAGAACCAACGAATCAGAACTGGAACCTCAGAATCAGAACAATAACTCCTGAATAGGAAATAAAATTCTAGAATCTGAACTGGGTCCCCGAATCGGAGATAGAACACCAAAATCAGGCCTAGATCCTTAGATTTTGAACTACGACCTCAGAATCGGAACTAGAACCAAATAATCAGAACTAGAACCTCAGAATTAGAACTAGAACCCCCGAATGGGATCTAGGACCTCAAAATCCGAACTGGAATTCCAGAAACCGAACTAGAACTCCGGAAACAGAACTAGAACTCCAGAATCAGAACTTAAACCCCACAATCGGAAGAAGAACCCAGAATCAGAACTACAATCTATAATCAGAACTAGAACCCAGAATCAAAACTAGAATGTCACTATTAGAACTAAGACCCCAGAATCAGAACTAGAACCCCAGTATCAGAACTAAAACACCTGAATCACAACTAGAACCCCAGAATCATAACTAGAACCCCAAAATGAAAAATTAAACCACCAGAATCAGAACTAGAACTCCGCAATAAGAACTAAAGCCCCAGAATCAAAACTAGAAGCCCAGAATCACAATAAGAACCCCAAATCGAAACTAGAAGCCCAGAATCAGAACTAGAACATCATAATTAGATCTAGAGCCACAGAATTAGAGCTAGATCCCAGGAATCGGAACTAGAACCCCATACTCAGAACTAGAACCCCAGAATCAGAAGTAGATTCCCACAATCAGAACTATATCCCCATAATCAAAACTAGAACAACATAAACAGAACTAAAACTCCAGAATCGGAACAATGACCCCCAGAATCAGAACTAGATAAGGAATGCAGCGAATTTGTATGGGACAAAATTCATACGTCGTGTAAATGGGAAATTTTAACTTTAGACAAATTGATCGGAGCAATTTGACAAGAAATCTTGATTCTCACGACATTCATAACATTCAAGATTGCTTTTTAAAACTGTTTGTGACAGAACCAATTAGAGGAAATAAACTGCTTGACTTAGTTCTTGCCAACAATTTATCACTAATTAATAGTTTTGAGGTTAATAATGAGTTTGGGAAAGCGATCACACATCATTCACTTTCAATAGATGATGGAATTACCGTAATAACTATAATTAAGCATCTGTCGCTGACTTCCCCTTGGCTGATTTCATAGGAATGAGAAAGTACCTGGGTGGGTTGAACTGGAATGACCTGACTATGGGTCAGGTAGGTTGTTATGGTTACAGATAAGACATTTTACAGAGCATAGTTATAGCTGCTGAGACTACTTATAAGAATTATGTTCCAAAAAAGGAATTAGATCAAACAAAAATGTTCGTACATGGATAAACAATAGATTAAAACATGTCAATGGTCAAAAGAGAGCCATTTACAGGCTAATCGAAGTAGGAGAGGGGCTGTAAAGAAATCAATATGTTTAATTATTAAATGGAAGTAAAAAAAAGGGAATAAGATTAGCAAAAAGAAATTATGAGGTTAAAGTCGCAAGGGATTCGAAATTTAACCCAAAAGGTTTCTTTCAGGTATATAGAAGTAAGATTAGCGACAAGATAGGTCCACTTCAAAGTTACTCAGGTCAGCTCACACACTGATAAAGAAATGTGTAGAATTTTTATCACTTATTTCCTATCAATTTTTATGAAGGTAGATATAAGCGAAATTCCAGAAATAAATTACGTAGAACAGGAGGAAAATAAGTTATGCACAATCTGGAGTATACCTGGAGTATACCTGGAGTATACCTGGAGAGGGTATCGAGGGTCAACGCCTCCGTGGCCCTGTCTGAGACCAGGCCTTGTGGCGGATCAGGGTCTGATCATCCAGGTTGTTACTGCTGGGTGCACATAAAACGACGTACGAACCACAGCCCGGCTGATGAAGTACTGACTTTAGGTGCTTGTCCAGCGCCTTCTTGAAGACAGCCAGGAGTCTATTGGTATGCTGTATGTATGCTGGGAGGCAGTTGAACAGACTTGGGCCCCCTCACACTTACTGTATTGGCTCTTAATGTACTCGTGGCACCCCTCCTTTTCATTGGGGAAATGTTGCATATCCTGCCAAGTCTTTTGCTGTCGTAGGGAGTGATTCTTCTCGTGTGCAAGTTTCGTACTAATCCCTCTAAGATTTTCCAAGTGTATATTATCATATATTTTTCCAGCCTACATTCCAGGAATACATATCAAGGGCACTCAGCCGTTCCCAGTAATGTAGGTGCTTTGTCATACTTATGTGTGCCGTGAAAGTTCTCTGTACATTCTACAGGTCAGCAATTTTGCCTGCCTTGAAGGGGACAGTTAGTGCACAGCAGTATTCCAGCCTAGAGTGAACAAACACTTGAAGAGAATCATCATGAGCTTGGCTTCCCTAGTTTTGAATGTTCTCATTATCCATCCTATCATTTTTTCTAGAAGACTAGGTTGTTGTAGTCTTTGAAAGTGAGATCCTATGGCATTATTACTCCCAGGTCCTTCACAGCAGTTTTTCTCTCTACTGTGTGGTTATAATTTGTTTTATACTTTGATACAGTTTTAATTTCCTCAAGTTTTCCGTATCTGAGTAGTTGAAATTTCTCATTGAACTTTATATTGTTTTCTGCAGCCCATTTGAAGATTTGGTTGATGTCCGCTTGGAATCTTACAGTGTCTTCGGTGTAGGACACTTTCATGGCAATTCGGGTGTCATCCGCAAACGAGGTCAGATATTAAAATAAGGAACAGGATGCGAGTGAGTACTGTGCCTTGTGGAACAGAGCTTTTTACAATAGCCGCCTCAGATTTTACTCTGCTTACTCTTACTCTTTGTGTTCTATTTGTTAGGAAATTATAAATCCATCTATCAGCTTTTCCTGTTATCATTTATCACGCATTTTGTGTACTTTTACACTGTGGTTGCACCTGTCGAAGGCTTTCGCAAAGTCTGTGTATACTACATCTGCATTTTGTTTATCCTCTAAAACATCCAGAACCTTGTCATAGTGATCCAGTCGCTGGGATAGGCAGGGGCGACCTGTTCTAAACCAGTGTTGCCCTGGGTTTATCCTCTAAAACATCCAGAACCTTGTCATAGTGATCCAGTCGCTGGGATAGGCAGGGGCGACCTGTTCTAAACCAGTGTTGCCCTGGGTTGTGTATTTAGGTGGTTTGCGATCTTGCTTCTTAGAACCCTTTCAAAGATTATTATGATATGGGATGTTAGTGCTATCGGTCTGTAGTTCTTTGCAATTGCTTACTGCCACCTTTGTGGAGTGGGGCTATGTCTGTTGTTTTTAGTGAGTGTGGGATGACTCCTGTGTTCATGCTCCTTCTCCATAGAATGATGAAGGCACGTGACAGGGCTTCTTGCATTTCTTGATTAACACGGAGTTCCACGAGTCTGGACCTGGGACAGAGTGCATGGACATATCTTTAATTGCCTTTTCGAAGTCTTGCGGTGTTAGGATAACGTCAGAGATTTTTGAAATGACCAGATTTTGAGTCTCGGTCATTAAAAGTTCATTTAGATTGTCGACTCTTAGTCTGATTAACGGCTCGCTGAACACTGAGTCATATTGGGACTCGAGTATCTCACTCATTTCTTTACTGTCATCTGTCCTATCTCGTCTAAGCAGGGGTCCAATGCTGGGTACTGATTTTACCTTAGATTTGGCATAAGAGAAAAGAATTTTGGGTTTCTTTCAAGTTCCTTTATGGCTTTAAGTTCTTCCTGAGATTCTTGTTTCCTGTAAGATTCCCTAAGCTTAAGTTCGATATTTGCTATTTATCTGACCAGTGCTTCCCTTCATATTTCAGATATACTGGTTCCTGTCAGCAGTTCTGTGATTCTTCGCCTTTGCATGTATAGGAAGCGTTTCCCTCTTTCTAGTTTACATCTTTTATTTCTTTTTCTAAAAGGAATGTGCCTTGAGAATACCTCACGTGCCACAGAGTTAATTCTTTGTAGGCAAAGGATCGGATCCGTGTTGTTTAGAATATCTTCTCAGCTTGTTTCATTTAAGACGTTGTTGACTTGTTCCCAGGGTATGTTTTTGTTATTGAAGTTGAATTTTATGAAGGCACCCTCATAACTGATCACATCTTGCTGGTCAGGAGCCCTGTGCATATATGTTTGTACCTCTGAGTGTCTTTGATACTCGTATAATATGTATCAGATCGTCGTTGTTAGTGAAGATGAGGTCCAGTGTATTTTCTAGTCTTGTAGGCTTTATTTTTGCTGGTTTAAGTTGAATTTGGTGCAGAGATTTAATAGCTCATGTGTGTATGAATTTTCATCTCAGCTGCCTCTTCTGAAACATTATCTGCTACACTCCTCCATTTTAGTTGCCTCAGACTGAAATCCCCTAGTAGCAAGATGTTTGAGGCAGGAGTTAGAAGGTTTTCCAAACAGTGGTCAACTTCCAAAAGCTGTTCCTAGAATTGCTGGGAAGTTGCATTCGAAGGCTCGTGTACAACCACAATGACAAGGTTTTGGTTTTCGATCTTTAATGCCAAAACTTCAACTACATTATTTGAAGTGTTTAGTAGTTCTGAGGAAATGAGCGATTTTTTAATGTATACAGGCCAAGCCTCCCCTTGTTGTCTGTTAAGTCTGTCGCATCTGAATAGGTTATAACCAGTGTTCCATATTTGACTCCGTGAGCAGTCCCTTGATGTAAGATATTTTGTTGTTTGTTGATGGCTTTGGACCCCTGTATGTTTGAAAAGATAAATGTCGTTATATTGATGGAATTTAATGGGGCTTCTTTGCTGGCATTAATATCTGTTGTTCCAGAGTGGAGGCCAATGACTGCCCCTCCACTCCAGAAGTGTTTTCGGTTGGTGTAGGATTTGTCATTTCTTACCATTTTTATTTTCCTTTCTGGCAACAAAAGATCTCCTTCTCTGGAGAGGTTTTGTCTGGGTGATCTGTATTTTGTCACCTTTGATTTTGTGACTGACAGTATATGTCAGTGACACATTTCGGGGTGAAATAAGTTGTCAAGTGCTTGCGGCATTTTTTTGGAATGATCAAAAGTGCATGTCCCACATGTTATGTGAGCCGTTACTATATCTTCGTTGAGTATCTTCAAACATATTTAAATAATGAGAGAAATCTAAAAGATATAGGTTGGTTTGGAGTACAAGATCGTGATTTAACTGCTTTACGAAGGTTTAAAGATGAAAGTTCTGAGCAGTTATTTTGGAAATGATAACAAAAAGGTGGACAAACCCGTTTTGGGATGAATAAAATCAAACTGATCAACATTTCTACTAGAACCACCGCGACACATTATGTTTGCCGAGACCTGCTTGATGCACTAAAGTGACAGGGCATACACTATGTTCCAAGAACATAGCAGGAGTCACAACTGCAAGCTTTTTCTTCAATAATTATGAAGGATGAACCTGATTTCCTTGGACAACATGAAGAAACACAACAAAAAGAATATCATAGTTCTCAAAAGAACTATAAGCGTTCGTTGCATCCAGAAAGAAGCTGGGTATGAGAGTTATGCTGGAGCACCACCTGGAGCACCACCTGGAGCACCACCTCGGAGCATCTCCTTGGTCATTATTGGATGATACACTACCATTAATGTATTACATCATCATAAATATCAGGTAGAAAACACTATCATCACTAAGCTTCACTACCATTGCAACACTACCACTACCATGCTTTACCACCATCTCTAAATTACACTACTATCACTACATTAAACCAACATCACTACACAACATCATCTGACAATACCACGGACACTATATTGAGTTAAAGCACTATCATAACACTGCACCATATATTTACATATATGGTTTATTGTAATATATATATATATATATATATATATATATATATATATATATATATATATATATATATATATATAGATATATATATATATATGTAAGTATGTATGCATATATCAACAAACCGGCTGTATCCCACCGAGGCAGGGTGGCCCAAAAAGAAAAATTTAGTAATGTATACAGGAAAAAAGGTTACTAGCCCTTTGTTTCCAGCACACTGGTCGCCTCTTACGACATGCATGGCTTACGGTGGAAGAATTCTATTGTCTCAGATATGTAATATAGGTAAAGTGAGCAGCACTCAGCTATTTTGCATGACTGATTAATTATTTATAGTCACACATAACACCCAGAACTCACCACGTGGAGGTGGCTGCTCTTCGAGTTCCTTAATTTTTTTTTTTAATCCTACACCTACTAGATGTTCATTTTTTGGAACCTCCGGCCCTTTTCCATGCTCTGGCTCTGGCACGACTCTTCTCGGCTGCAGACCGCCTTGCTTCTGCTACCATGCTAACTGGTTTGATATGGTTGGAGACAGCACTGTGGGTCTTCTTTGTCTTGTTCTGGCCAGGGACCTCTGTCCAGAACTTTGTCTTAGCCTGGCCAGGAACTTCTGTCCAGAATTTGGTCTTGGTTTGGCCAGGGACTTCTCTCTTGGAGGGCTTCAAACATTTGATAATGTTTTGGATTTGAGCAATGATGTCCAAGAGGGAAGGACGTTTCATAGGGTCACTTTGCCTGGCCTGCTCTGCTAGCGTTTCAAGTTCCTGGGGGACTTCATCAAATTTTGTTCTAATATCCATGTACATTTTGCCCATTGCATAGACATCGGCAGGTGGTGTACAAGGTTGTCCATCGGCCACTTCAGGAGCTGCATGTGGGAATCGTTCAGGATCAGGAGAAGCAAAAGTCTCAATTACTTCCCCATCTCGTCTAGCTCTTCCAAAATCAATTATAGATACTCTATAATTACCGAAGGATCCTGAAACAATGATGTTATCAGGTTTGATATCGTTATGTATGTATCCTTTGTCATGAACTTCTTTCACAGCCAATGCCAACTTCAAGAAAACTTCCATTGCTTCCCTGGCTCCACAGTTGGCTAAAAAGTTTTCAAGAGTGTGTTTACATTCAAAGGTGGTTACGAAGGCTGGGACATCCTTACACACTGCTACCAGGCGAGGACACCCTCCAGCTCCAGACAGATATCGCAGTCTGGAAGCCTCTGACTTGTATTTCTGAAGTTGAAAATCGGACTTGCCCAGTTTGACTACATATTGAGTCCCACAGGTGTGTTTAGGCTCGATGAGGTAGGCATCACCTGTCATCCCTCCTCCCAGGTATTCCATTTTTCCTCTCAAGTAGCGAGCTTCAAAGCGGTCATACTTGAGGTATTCAAACTGATTCTCGGAATCCATAATGAATAAGAACAACAGTTAGTCAAAGTCTAATCGTAGATTTTTAGATAAATGTAAGAGACAGCTTTCTGAACAGCCCCACATATGCCATTAAGTTAATATAGTGAAGCTAGTTACTGCTCTGAAGTAAGTGAGTTTAGTTAAGATTTGTGATAACTATAGTTATGAAGGTGAGCCGGGTTATGAGGTAAAGATGAATAGAGGAATTAAGCGTATTGGACAGGTTTGTGTCATGAAAATGACTTGCAAAGTGAAAATGTAGTATTGTGTAGTGAAGATGAATAATATTATTGGTGGTGTGGGGTGGTGGGGGTAATGTAGTGAGGTAATGTAGTGACTGTAGTTCAGAAATTATAGTGCGGTGGTGGACATGTGAAGTGATGGTAGTGCAATGCAATGTGATAATAGTAGTATTAATAGTAGTAAACATAGAGAAGGTGATGCTGGTGTGGTGGTGATGCTGGTATAGTGCAGTGATGGCAGTATCCTTCAGTGTAAACAAACCATAACATGGGTGGAGATTGAACCCGCAGTCAGAGAGTCGTAAAGTAAAACTCTAACCGCTGGTTCAGTCCCGCCCATGATATGGTTTGTTTGCAATCGTGTCACTACGATTTCGTGACTCATCCTTCAGTGTAGTGATAAGGTGTATTGTAGTGACAGGGAAGCATTGTAGTGATAAGGTGTATTGTAGTGGCAGGGAAGCATTGTAGTGATAAAGTGTATTGTAGTGGCAGGGAAGCATTATAGTGATAAGGTGGATTGTAGTAATAGGGGTGTACATTATATATTGTAGTGATAGGGATGTATTGTAGTGAGAGGGATGTATTGTAGCAATAGGAGTGTATTGTAGTGATAAAGGTGCATTGTAGTGATAGGGATGTATTGTAGTGATAGGGGTGTATTGTAGTGATAGGGGTGTATTGTAGTTATAGGGGTGTATTGTAGTGATAGGGGTGTATTGTAGTGATAGGGGTGTATTGTAGTGATAGGGGTGTATTGTAGTGATAGGGATGTATTGTAGTGATAGGGGTGTATTGTAGTGATAGGGATGTATTGTAGTTATAGGGGTGTATTGTAGTGATAGGGGTGTATTGTAGTGATAGGGGTGTATTGTAGTGATAGGGGTGTATTGTAGTGATAGGGGTGTATTGTAGTGAGAGGGGTGTATTGTAGTGATAGGGGTGTATTGTAGTGATAGGGGTGTATTGTAGTGAGAGGGGTGTATTGTAGTGATAGGGGTGTATTGTAGTGAGAGGGGTGTATTGTAGTGATAGGGGTGTATTGTAGTGAGAGGGGTGTATTGTAGTGATAGGGGTGTATTGTAGTGATAGGGGTGTATTGTAGTGAGAGGGGTGTATTGTAGTGATATGGGTGTAATGCAGTTGTGTGATGTTTGGTATAATTTAGCATGGTGTACTGTTTTGATGTCTTTAGTGTAGTGTAATGAATATTATGATCTTCAATGTCAGTGCAGATTTAGGGTATAATGCTGATGTTACCTATGAAAAAGAGACAGTCATCAGTCGCTAGGTGCACCTCATGTGCTGGGAACTATGCCAGTGCTGTGTCCCTCACGCTCCTTTCCACACCAGGCAAAACACTGACCACGAACCGGTTTTTGCTGACTTATCGATTCTAACCTGTTTCATTCATGTCTTCCAGATCAAAGTCCGAAAGCTAAAAGAAATTAAACTTTCTTGACAATTGCTTAGAATTTCTCTTCCGTACCCCCACTTTCAAATTCTAAACAAGTCAGCAAAGATCTTTAACAAAATTTTCTTTCTTACAAGACAATCTGAAGATGGTTTCACTATCTCCTCGGGTCGAACACCATCCGATCAACCATTCGTGGATACCAGGGAATGTACCCTACTGTGATATTGTTGATTTTCCTCTCTGATAACTTGAGGGAGAGCTGTCAAGACAGCGACCAGAGGCAAATCCTCTTCCCTTACATGACTGTTTGGTTCTATTCTCTGTAGCAGTAATTTTATGCGTGACGCAACAGTTTTATGTTCCCTCTTGTTTAACTATTTTTACAGCTTCTATCCGATGTACTGTTCAAGACTTGATACCAGTATATTTGTTACAGTTGTATCAGGTAGTGATATATACTGATTATATTAACAGAATATAAAAAGCTTGGACATATTGCCTTATTAAAAGCTCACAGAATTAGCAAATAAGTCGTATCACTGCATTAAGTTCAGTATTTATACAAGTATCTTAGTTATGACTAATCCATGTCACCTTTATCCTTTGACTCTTCTCTCTTCGACTCAAGACATTCCTCTCCCCGTCTATTCTTCGTCCTGTCCCCACTTGCCCCTCGCCCCTCGTGGGTACTTACCTGTGAGTCCGATCTGATCTGATCTTTATCCTTCTCTTTCCATAAAACCGTAGATAAAATTTACCTTTCTGCTGTATGGTTTTTCAGTTCAGTGCTAGTATATATGCAAAACACATCTTATAAATTCAGTTTTGAAAGATCAGAATTCTCACAATCTATTTCCTTGTAAGTGATAATAGTAAACCTGACGTAGGTTTTCATATTATAATCATGGGAGATGTCTGAAAAGGAGAAGAGGAATGGGGGTGGGAGTGAGAGACAGAGAGACCAGAGCCCACTGCATGAAGTGCATCCATCAAATGATGGATGATAACAGCGACATATTCCTATGGGTTACGAGGGAAGGAGCAAGAGCTCTGTGAGACGTTAAAACCAAAGACCTGTAAAATATTATTAGAAGTGTAGTAGTTACTGGACAATTGGAAACCCATGAATGTAGTCTTAATATATTAACAGGAATACATCCGGTATCATAGTAGTGTATACTGTCCATACTTTTAGAGAGAATTATCAAGAAGATCGTGAAGCACCTAGAGAGAAAAGGATTGATTTAGGGAGAATAATTCCCACCTTACAAACCAGACAGAATTACATAATAGAGAAACAAACAAAACAAGAGAAGGGTGTAAATTACGCTAAGTAACTGGTACAGAAAACTGGGTAAATAAGACTCATGCACCGGACAAGGAACCTTGATTTAGGAGTCGTTCCGCACACAGGAACTTCTTTAATCCCACACTAAGTTTACCCATACGTTGTGTATGTATCTTCTTCATACAAGAGATGGGTGGGTTGACCCGAGCTTCAAGAACTACGAGAGAACATCTGACACAATACACCACCGAAATAAAAAAGAATTTGTAAGAAATAGGAAACATTGATAGCAAAGGAAGTGCTATAACATAATAATATAATGAGGATAACCCCAAGAATCAAAACTAAAACCACAAGAATCAAAATTAGAACCCAAGAATCAAAACTAGAATCCCAGAATCAAGCTACGGCCCCGGAATCAAACTTGGACCCTGGAATCAAAACTTGGACCCTAGAATTAGAACTAGAATCCCAGAATCAGAAACTAAAACCCCAGAATCAGAACAATAACCCCTGAATCAGAACTAGGACCCAAGAATACGAACCAGAATCTCAGAATCAGAACTAGAACCCCAGAATCAGAACTAAAACCCCAAAATCAGAACATGAACCTCAGAATCAACACTAGGGCCCCAGAATCAGAGCTAGAACCCCAGAATCGGAACTAGAACATAGAATCAACATTAGAACTCCAGAATCAAAACTAGAACACCAGAACTAGGACTCCAGAACTAGAACCACAGAATCAGAACTAGAACTCCAAAATCAGAACTAGAACCACAGAATCAAAACCAGAACCCCAAACTCAGACTAGAACCTCAAAATCAAAACTTCAACTCGAGAATCAAAATTAGGGCCTCATAATCAGAACTATTACCTCAGTATCAGAACTAGAACCTCAGAATCTAAACTAGAATCCCAGAACTAGAACCCCAGAATCAGAACTAGGAACCCAGAACACCAGAAACAGAACTAAATCTCCAAATTCAGAACTAGGACCCCAGAATCAGAATAAAAACCAAAAATCAGAACTAGAACCCCAGAATCTGAATTAGAACCCCGGAATCAGAATTAGATCCCCAGAAGCAGAACTAAAACCCCAGAATCTGAAGTAAAACCCCAGAGTCAGAACTGAAATCCCAGAATCAGAACTAGAACCCTAGAATCATAACTACA
The DNA here is from genome assembly GCF_038502225.1 of Cherax quadricarinatus. Classification (NCBI taxonomy): domain Eukaryota; kingdom Metazoa; phylum Arthropoda; class Malacostraca; order Decapoda; family Parastacidae; genus Cherax; species Cherax quadricarinatus. Next base: position 42,119,830 of record NC_091296.1, read on the forward strand.
ACAAAATCAGGACAAAAACCCCTGAATCAAAACTAGAACCCTAGAATCAGAATAAAAACTTCAAAATCAGAACTAGAACTCCAGAATCTGAACTAGAACCCAAGATTCAGAACCCCGGAAGCAGAACTAAAACCCCAGAATTTGAACTAGAGCCCCAGAATCAGAACTAGAACCCTAGAATCAGAATTAGAATCACTGAATCAGAACTAGAACCCCAGAATCAGAACTAGAACCTCAGATTCAGAACTATGGACATTAATAATCAAAACTAGACAGCCAGAATCGGAACTAAGACCCCCTAATCAAAACTAGAACTCCTGAATCGGAACTAGAACTAAGGTTCAGAACCCCAGAACTGAACTAAAACTCCAGAATCTGAACTAGAGCCCCAGAATCAGAACTATAACCCCAGAATCAGAACTAGAATCCCTGAATGAGAGCTAGAATTCCAGAATCAGAACTAGAACCCAAGAATCAGAACTAGAGTTTCAGAATCGGATTTAAGATCTCTAATCAGAATTAGAACCACAGAATCAGAACTATAATCCCAGTATAAGAACCTGAACCCCAGAATTAGAAATAGAACACCAAAATCAGAAGAACCCCAGAATCAGGAATAGAATTCTATCATCAGAACTCCAGAATCAGAACTAGAACCACAGAATCGAAAGCATGACTCCAGAATCAGAACCATTACCCCAGAATCAGAACTAGGACCCCAGAATCAGAACTAGGCCCTCTGAATTAGAACTAGAACTGCAGAATCAGATCTAGAACCTCAGAATCACAACTAGATGAACGGTTTTATAGAACAGATTGTAAATAAGTCATGACCAATGTTATGACCAATGTTATGACCAATGTTATGACCAATGTTTTCTAGTGGTAATTCCTTTGTATTCACATATTGTATTGTGAACATGAAGTATATGAGGTTAGTGTATGCACCATATTCCCATCCTGTGGCGGTAGTCAAAAAGATTACAGAGGTACATAATGGGTCCAGGGACTAGATCACAAAGTTTTAATAGCTGGCAAGTTACTGAGGTGGTGAACCATTCACACGTCTATGCCTGATCACAATTGTAATGAGTTATTAATGCAAATATTAACAGGGTTACACACAAACACACACACACGCCAGGAGCCAGGAGCTATGACTCGACCTCTGCAACCACAAACAGGTGAGTACACACAGTTGTAATGCTTATTTACTGTGAACAAAGTCAGGGTAATTTTCCAGAATGGCTTGTAATATACTACTGTCTATAAAATACTTTGACATATCTTGAACATTTCTGAGTGAGTTGTCTCTGAATTATTAATTTTGTCGCATAATGACTCAAGGTGTGACAATAGTCCATCTGGCAAAGTTTACATTTCGTTTGGTCTACATCTGGTGGTGGTGATTTAACCTACCAAAGATACATGTAACCCAGCCAGAGCCGGGCGGTAGTGACATCCAAGAGTCTGCTTATCTTGTTGGATGCACCATAGACATGTGGCTCCTCCTGCATGATAGAATGATGATAGATGGACTGACTGGTGTCGGTCTCCTTCAGCCTTAAGTTGAAGTTCTCGTATTACTGTTCTCAAACTGGTAACTGACAAGCCAAGATTATAATCTACTCTCTCTTTGAAAGCATATATATAATTTAGCCAATTCATCAGTTCTATCATGTATCTGAAGACCAATGTGAGATGGAATCCACAGCATGTGCACTCTGACTCCGCTTTCCACAATCTTACCATACCTATGTCTGGCTTCTGACACAAGCATGCCACAATTTATACTTAATGAGCAGAGAGCATTTATGGATGATATAGAATCAGTTACAATTAAACTGTCAACGTTCGATACATGGACGCATTTGAGTGCCAGGAGTAACGGCCCAGTTATAGATGCATGCTCCAATTTCTTTATGAGCCATCACTGTATGACAACAGCAGCACTACCAGCTGCACCCCTGGATTGGTGAACAAAACCATCAACATAAATAATATGTGAAAGAGTTTGCAGTGCGACTAAATTATCAATACAGTTTGAGGTATCCTGTTCGGCTTCAAGGTGAAGCTTTGGTTGTGATTTAAGAAGTTTTTTTGAGGAGAAATGGAGGGATGATAGTTTGGAATAGGGTAACATCCAATGGAGCGGGGAAGTGTCATGTAGCTGGTTCATACGGAGGTTAGTTCCAATTTTTTTTTATCCATCCAGAGGGATGTTCGCCAATGCTGAGGAAAGTTTGGAGGACTTCTGTGCAGGGGTTTGAATGGGCTTGCCTGAGGATATTGACCTCAGCCTTTCTTTGTATTGGCGACAAAGTCTCGTTACGACAGGTCCAAGTAATGTGACCTCAAAGTCTAGATATCTGTATTTGGTTACATATTCTCGTCGAGACCCATTATGCAACTGGATCTGCCGAACTGCGCCTCTCTGTCGAGGGACAACACACATCGTCTCCCTACGATCCTCGTTGGATCTTTTCACGATAGGTTACTCCAATCGTGTTAAGATTAAACCCTGCAGTGGAACTGTAAACGACTCTTCCAAACTTGCATTTGCAGCTGCCGTAAGGGGCAGCTTGCAGGTGAAGTTTAACACCATCTTGACGCTCCAAGTGGCCTTCATTGTCGTGTGCAACGATGATGTTGAGGCTGAAAAATTACTCACTACAGCCGCCACCACCACTCTCACTGATCGAGGATTCGCCGTCATGTCCTCTCCGGCTCTCAGGGCCAAGAGGACTATCTTTCTAAGAAATCTCGACAGGCTTCTTACGTCTCAACCTCTCAAAGACCTCAAGACTTCAGTTGAAGACCAAAACTCCTGGGCCAAAGTTCAGCACATCACCAAAATCCCTACTGCCTCATCCATGTTGAAAATCACCTTCAGTGATGTTGACATGGCTGCCCACTTTGTAACATGTGTGACAAAGTCATCATGCTGATCAGGAAGAACATGAAAGCGTTTCCGTTTCAATATCCCACCAGGGAGGATAGTGTTACCAATATCTAGAGTGGTTAATCTTGGGAAATGATCTGATGATATATCTGTTACAATGGAAGATTCGCATCTGGCAAAAGTAATGTTAATGCCAAGACATAGATCAAGAACACCTCCATAGATATGTGTGAGTTCAAGGTCACCTACAATTTGCACGTTACCATGACTGTTTAAGAGTGACAACAGTAGATTACCATTACGATTACTGAATTGTGAGTTTCCAATGATTTTGTGTCTTGTATTATAATCACCAATAATAAGAGTGGGTTTAGACTGAGCACAAGTTGGAAACTCCAAATAATTAAACTTATCAGCAGGAACATACAAGTTACATATGTTGAGAGCAGAGTTCCCAATATAAATTCTCACGCTATGGTATTGAAGTCCCTCCGTTTTCTTATTTGCAAGAAGTTGGTGGAGAAGTGATTTTTTAATATACAGAATACGAGAGTTATTAGATTTAAGGTTCTATGTAATAAACGAGGGCAATTTAGGGTATTTTTCAGGACTCTGCGCTCTTGTAAACACACAACATCAATAAGTTCAATAGTTACTTTATGGTGAAAGTCAGGAAATCTTTTTTTAAGTGATGCAATATTCCAACTTAAAATAGAAAGTTTATACGAGTTTTGTCTCATTATAGATGACCTGAGATAGTGCTTAGTTTATCAGCATAATGAAAAAAATCATATTAACAGCACACGTTATCAATATCATTAGTATTACCCTTCTCCATGATTTTCTTAAGTGCACTTCCGGTACTGAGGCCTCGTGGGAGTCTTTGTTTACAAAGAGCATGGCACTGTTTGTTTGTGAATGTTCGGCAGGTGGCACTACCTCTCACATTCCCTCCTCCGTTATCATTACAATCATCACTATCATCACCGATACCACTACCCTCATTATATTCACTACATTTATCACCACCATTCAATATTAAAGTCAACCTGGTTATCATCACCACACTAGGCACCACCACCACTTACATTACACTCATCACTATTACTATCACCATAGACACCGCTGCCCTCGGCATGATGTTCACTATAATTATCGACACAGCTATTGCATTCGTCATTATCAATATTAATTAAGGACTCACCATTACACTCATCAACTTGTTCGTCATCCTCACACTCATTTTCAGAATGGATGACGGTCTTATTATTGGTGTATTCATTGGCACACACTATACATTTTTCCTTAAGCTGCTCAAATTGTTGTTTAACTAACAGCTGTTTCCTTTCCAGTACTGATATACGCAATTGCAGGTTATATACCACCAATGCAAGACTTGTCTCTACTGGAGGCATGAAGCCCCGGCCAGTTGAGCCCGTGGCTCACTGACTGCTAACTCAGCTAGGCTGGTGGTGTCAACACCAGTAAGATCACTAGTGTTTATAGCAGATGTGATAGAGCTCTGGTGATTTACTCCTCCGGTTACTTGCTCAACAACATTGTTTGAAATTAGGTATGAGCGAGTATTCGGACACAAGGTATCTGGTAGGCCTTCTGCCTCATCATGGGAGGTGCAAGGTGAGGTGAAAGTCCTACAGCTGGCTATGATGTAGGCAACCCTCATGCTGCAGTCAGCATGAGCAGCATTTTACTGCAACAATCTGTTGTTTCTTTAGAGCTTGTCATAACACTGTTGAGGAAGATGGGCCTTGGCACACACTCCAAACCAGTGTGATTGCACTGGGCATATCCAATCAATGTGACCCGAGTTCTGACACTTGTAGTATAGACAATGAAGTGGTCTATACAAGGCTATGTTGTAGCACTGCACAAGAGTAGATATAGGGGTGGAGTCCCTTGGCCAGTCCACTCAGCCAATATCAGATCATCAGGAAATCGACGAGGGTTTGCAACTTGATCTGACACCAGGAACTTGGGATTCAAGTACTTGCTGACATTGTAGATGACAATAAGCTCTTCAGATGCCCTTGGTGGAGCAGCTTGAAGATTGTTAGTGTATTTGTGAGTGAGAAGTTTTTCTATGAATGTTTGATTATTAGTGACATAGATGTAGTTGTCTTCATCATGACGGAGATTAATCTTTTTCTCCGGGTTGTCTAATGTAGCTTCTTAAAACCGTGTAAACTTGACGTCATGCTTCTTGTTGGCAGGGAAATCAAGCCTAACAGTTTTGCGAGGGCTGTTGTCGGCCTCTTTATTTCTTGTGGCAAGCTTCCTTCGGAAACCTCTTTTTTATTTTAAAGCTTCCTTACCTCTGTTACACTCAAATCCGCCTTCACCATCATCTAGTGCGTTAACACCATTCACTTCCATAAGTCACTTCTAGTTTCCCACTGCTTGAAGTGGGAGAGTCAGTCTGTTTCACTTGGATCAGCAAAACCCACAATTATTTCATACAGGGGGTTGAGGAAGGCAAAATCACTTCTCTTGACATAGGCAATATGGGTGAAAGTGGCACCCAGGTCATATAGAGTCTTTCTCAGGTCATTCACTAAGCCAGACTTCTCTGGAGACACCAAGCACTACAATACTCATGCAAATCGTTACTCCAAACCTGTAGCACTTAACATTTCTTGCACATGTGCGTTGGAATGACAGACGAACTTTCGGTGTACAAATATATCAGCACAAACTTATTATTCTAGGTAGAAGGTTGGTAGACAGTAACCACTTAGGGAGGTACTACCGTCCTGCCAAGTGACTGTAAAACAGAAGCTTGTGATTGTTTTACATGACGGTATGATTGCTGGTGTCCTTCTTCTGTCTTGTGAACATACAAGATTTCAGAGTATGTCTACTTACACTTAGGTCACACTACACATGCATGTACAGGCATATATATATACACACTCCTCTGGGTTTTCATCTATTTTCTTGCTAGTTCTTGTTCTTGTTTATTTCCTCTTATCTCCATGGGGAAGTGGCACAGAATTCTTCCTCTGTAAGCCATGCGTGTAATAAGAGACTAAAATACCGGGAGCAAGGGGCTGGTAACCTCTTCTCCTGTATACGTTACTAAATTTTAAAAACGAAACTTTCGGTTTTTCTTTTGGGTCACCCTGCCTGGGCGGGATACTGTCAGTTTGTTGAAAAAAAAAAATACTGTTGTTTATAGATGAACCTCCGGCCTGTCACACTTAAAAAGCACTATCTTGCAGCCAAAGGAGTTACCAGGTAGCGCAATGCTCATATGAATTGTTCTTAACCACCCTTGTTTTTGTACCAACTCTGCAGCATTCATCTAAGAAGCACTCAATGCCTAGAAGAATAAAAATACACCTTACTCAGTTAGAGAAATAGCACCATTTTGTACAAATGGACTGTCAGGTTGAATTAGTCTGGCAGGTCTGGGTCACCAGCTCACGTACGACTGCAGATTCACCTCTACTTCGCAGGCTGGTAAAGGCGATGAGCAGAATTCAGAGGCACGAGTAACTCTGAGTTGTAAAATTCACCTTAATGTAGAACAAAAACAAGGTCCTTGTTTGCATACTGGCTATGCTAGGTTTCATTACAGTTATTTACTAAATTATCACTCATACAGTAAGTCAGTGCCAATTAGCATTCATACACTAGGTGTGTTAAATAGTGTTAAAATAATAGTGGCGGACAATAGTTAATACACAGTGTCTTCAGGACAGTGTAATAGCATCTGTGGCACCTTGAAAATGACAAGGGGCACTCAAGTACCTATGTGGACTAACAAAATTCGCCTCTTTATAGGGGCAAATGGCTGAGTTCCAATGCAAGCAAGAAGGGCAATTGATGAGGAGTAACGGAGGTCTATGAGGGCCAGTCAAACTGAAAACCATTTCCAGTGTTTCACTCAGTATATCACTAGTCACAGCTCACACATAAGAGTTCTCACAATACTATAGCTGCTGTCCAACGATATGAGTTTTTATGATGCCTTATGAGTTGGGAGAAATGGGTACTCGTGAGTTAGTTGGACTAGAACTTGCAAAATTTGAAATAATTATTTTATTTACACAAGTAAATTTTTACAGTGTCTGACTGACACTGTAACATCATGGGATCTTGGTACACAGACTTCTTCAACGCTTGTCCAACTTTTGGACGACGACCTACTTACACTAGTGGAAGGTCCCACTGTGATCCCACCTCCTCCTGGTTCGACTTACCTGACTGCAGTATATAATCCACCACTCTGGCCCTGTGCTGTACTTCTTGCAAGAGTGATGGACTGAACACATCGATTCCTGGTTGAGGGACTGATTACCTCAATCTCCTCCTCTCCTTACCCGTTTTTATTTTGTATTGGACTGATGAAGCCACTGTGTGGCGAAACGTTTCTTCAATAAAGTTTCCCATATGTTGCATAAGTGTCTTAATTCTTCAGCAATATCTATAAAACGGTTATTATTATAACTTTTTTTTTTAAGGGGTGGACTGGTAAGCCAGTGGAAGGTCTCGGTCAGATGGCCAAAAGCTCCGGCTGTGGGGTTATCATATGACTAAAACCCGCATCAGGAAACACATGTCTTGTCTCGTGACAAACCTTACTTAACCTAACCTTTAGTGACGCTGTGACGCCGTGACGCTGTGACGCCACTCATGAAAAGCGTCATCAAAATGCCAATATTATTTAACATTTGTGTAGCTCTTTTCCATGTAACGGGTGCAGTAAGACGTCATACTGGCTCACCTTCAAGGTCTTTTAACCATCGTTTGCTGTAAGATAAGATTTTGTTCGGATTTTTAACCCCAGAGGTTAGCCACCCAGGATAACCCAACATAGTGTGTCATTTTATTTCCACTGGAGTCCTCAATCTTGTCCCCAGGATGCGACCCACACCAGTCGACTAACATCTAGGTACATGCTTGCTAGGTGAACAGGGACAACAAGTGAAAAGAAACACGCCCAATGTTTTCACTCTTGCCGGGGATCGAACCCCGGACACTCAGTGTGTGAAGGTAGAGCTTTGATTACCAGGCCATAGGACTAGATTTGTCTTCAGTTGAAGTGTTACTTCAATGACTGCTATTGTTAAGATTTATGATATCAGAGCCTATATTAATACTTCGACACTCATTATTTTTCATTCCTAAACCCATACCTACAACTAATCCTGATTTAAAGCCCTAACAACATCCTCAAGTGAATTAGCGAGAAAACCCACACCTGCCCTGGATAAGTGAACCCCATTTCTGATACACATGTCATTTCGGCCATAGAAGTGGTCCCATTGGCAATGAATGATACTGCATTATCCATATAGTGCTTATCCAGCCAGAACTAGTTAGATTCGCTGAGCAGGATGTCTTTCAACAGCCTAGCCTCGAAAAACTCCCTATACAGATTGTTCAGTACAATAGATTTCCCATAGCCACTTCCTGCCTTTGAGCATGCTATTTCCCTTCAAACTCACACTTGCAATCAACTACACACAACTTAATCATCTCACTAACAGTATTCTTATCAAAAGGCATAGACAACTCATCTAGTACTTCCAAACAAGACAGCAAATTGGAAACTTATACTCGGGTTAACAACGCGTTGACATCAAAACTTATTAGTGGAAAATCATATTTTTTTTTTCGTTTATGTTAATGTAAAATTTAATAATTTTGCATCAAAAGAATCTTAAAAACTTACCTAACCTTATCATAACAAGCGCAATTTAATTTAACCTAAGCCAACTAAATATATTTTAGATAAGTTTACAATAATTTAATAATAAACAAACATAATAAAATATATTTTTTTCGTTAGGTTCAGAATGATTTTTGCGAAATTACTATTTAAGCCAAAATCGCAAGTTTTACCTTTATGGCACGACACACACACACACACACACACACACACACACACACACACACACACATATGTATATATATATATATATATATGTATAGATATATATATATATATATATATATATATATATATATATATATATATATATATATATATATATATATGTATATATATATATAAGTAAATATATATAATATATATAATATATATAATATATATAATATATATAATATATATAATATATATAATATATATAATATATATATATATATATGTTGGTAGTAGGTTGGTAGACAGCAACCACCCAGGGAGGTACTACCGTCCTGCCAAGTGAGTGTAAAACGAAGCCTGTGATTGTTTTACATGATGGTAGGATTGCTGATGTCTTTTGTCTGTCTCATAAATATGCAAGATTACAGGCATGTCTTGCTACTTCTACTTACACTTAGGTCACACTACACATACATGTACACATTTATTTATACACACTCATCTGAGTTTTCTTTGATTTTATCTTAATAGTTCTTGGTCTTATTAATTTTCCTTTTATATCCATGGGGAAGTGGAATAAGAATCTTTCCTCCGTAAGCCATGCGTGTTGTAAAAGTCAACTAAAATGCCGGGAACAATGGGCTAGTAACCCCTTTTCCTGTAAAGATTACTAAAAAGAATAAGAAGAAGAAAATTGTCAAAGTGGGAAGTCTGAATGTGCGTGGATGTTGTGCAGATGATAAGAAAGAGATGATTGTGGATGTTATGAATGAGAAGAAGCTGGATGTCCTGGCTTTAAGTGAAACAAAGCTGAAGGGGGTGGGAGAGTTTCAGTGGAGAGGAATAAATGGGATTAGGTCAGGGGTTTCAAATAGAGTTAGAGCTAAAGAAGGAGTAGCAATAATGTTGAAGGATAAGCTATGGCAGGAAAAGAGGGACTATAAATGTATTAATTCAAGGATTATGTGGAGTAAAATAAAGATTGGATGTGAAAAGTGGGTTATAATAAGCGTGTATGCACCTGGAGAAGAGAGAAGTGTAGAGGAGAGAGAGAGATTTTGGGAAATGTTGAGTGAATGCGTGGGGAGTTTTGAATCAAGTGTGAGAGTAATAGTGGTTGGGGATTTTAATGCTAAAGTGGGTAAAAATGTTATGGAGGGAGTAGTAGGTAAATTTGGGGTGCCAGGGGTAAATGTAAATGGGGAGCCTTTAATTGAGCTATGTGTAGAAAGAAATTTGGTAATAAGTAATACATATTTTATGAAAAAGAGATTAAATAAATATACAAGGTATGATGTAGCACGTAATGAAAGTAGTTTATTAGATTATGTATTGGTGGATAAAAGGTTGATGGGTAGGCTCCAGGATGTACATGTTTATAGAGGGGCAACTGATATATCGGATCATTATTTAGTTGTAGCTACAGTTAGAGTAAGAGGTAGATGGGAAAACAGGAAGGTGGCAACAACAAGTAAGAGGGAGGTGAAAGTGTATAAACTAAGGGAGGAGGAAGTTCGGGTGAGATATAAGCGACTATTGGCAGAAAGGTGGGCTAGTGCAAAGATGAGTAGTGGGGGGGTTGAAGAGGGTTGGAATAGTTTTAAAAATGCAGTATTAGAATGTGGGGCAGAAGTTTGTGGTTATAGGAGGGTGGGGGCAGGAGGAAAGAGGAGTGATTGGTGGAATGATGAAGTAAAGGGTGTGATAAAAGAGAAAAAGGTAGCTTATGAGAGGTTTTTACAAAGCAGAAGTGTTATAAGAAGAGCAGAGTATATGGAGAGTAAAAGAAAGGTAAAGAGAGTGGTGAGAGAGTGCAAAAGGAGAGCAGATGATAGAGTGGGAGAGGCACTGTCAAGAAATTTTAATGAAAATAAGAAAAAATTTTGGAGTGAGTTAAACAAGTTAAGAAAGCCTAGGGAAAATATGGATTTGTCAGTTAAAAACAGAGTAGGGGAGTTAGTAGATGGGGAGATGGAGGTATTGGGTAGATGGCGAGAATATTTTGAGGAACTTTTAAATGTTAAGGAAGAAACAGAGGCAGTAATTTCATGCACTGGTCAGGGAGGTATACCATCTTTTAGGAGTGAAGAAGAGCAGAATGTAAGTGTGGGGGAGGTACGTGAGGCATTACGTAAAATGAAAGGGGGTAAAGCAGCTGGAACTGATGGGATCATGATAGAAATGTTAAAAGCAGGGGGGGATATAGTGTTGGAGTGGTTGGTACTTTTGTTTAATAAATGTATGAAAGAGGGGAAGGTACCTAGGGATTGGCAGAGAGCATGTATAGTCCCTTTATATAAAGGGAAAGGGGACAAAAGAGACTGTAAAAATTATAGAGGAATAAGCTTACTGAGTATACCAGGAAAAGTGTACGGTAGGGTTATAATTGAAAGAATTAGAGGTAAGACAGAATGTAGGATTGCGGATGAGCAAGGAGGTTTTAGAGTGGGTAGGGGATGTGTAGATCAGGTGTTTACATTGAAGCATATATGTGAACAGTATTTAGATAAAGATAGGGAAGTTTTTATTGCATTTATGGATTTAGAAAAGGCATATGATAGAGTGGATAGAGGAGCAATGTGGCAGATGTTGCAAGTATATGGAATAGGTGGTAAGTTATTAAATGCTGTAAAGAGTTTTTATGAGGATAGTGAGGCTCAGGTTAGGGTGTGTAGAAGAGAGGGAGACTACTTCCCGGTAAAAGTAGGTCTTAGACAGGGATGTGTAATGTCACCATGGTTGTTTAATATATTTATAGATGGGGTTGTAAAGGAAGTAAATGCTAGGGTGTTTGGGAGAGGGGTGGGATTAAATTATGGGGAATCAAATTCAAAATGGGAATTGACACAGTTACTTTTTGCTGATGATACTGTGCTTATGGGAGATTCTAAAGAAAAATTGCAAAGGTTAGTGGATGAGTTTGGGAATGTGTGTAAAGGTAGAAAGTTGAAAGTGAACATAGAAAAGAGTAAGGTGATTAGGGTGTCAAATGATTTAGATAAAGAAAAATTGGATATCAAATTGGGGAGGAGGAGTATGGAAGAAGTGAATGTTTTCAGATACTTGGGAGTTGACGTGTCGGCGGATGGATTTATGAAGGATGAGGTTAATCATAGAATTGATGAGGGAAAAAAGGTGAGTGGTGCGTTGAGGTATATGTGGAGTCAAAAAACGTTATCTATGGAGGCAAAGAAGGGAATGTATGAAAGTATAGTAGTACCAACACTCTTATATGGGTGTGAAGCTTGGGTGGTAAATGCAGCAGCGAGGAGACGGTTGGAGGCAGCGGAGATGTCCTGTTTAAGGGCAATGTGTGGTGTAAATATTATGCAGAAAATTCGGAGTGTGGAAATTAGGAGAAGGTGTGGAGTTAATAAAAGTATTAGTCAGAGGGCAGAAGAGGGGTTGTTGAGGTGGTTTGGTCATTTAGAGAGAATGGATCACAGTAGAATGACATGGAAAGCATATAAATCTATAGGGGAAGGCAGGCGGGGTAGGGGTCGTCCTCGAAAGGGTTGGAGAGAGGGGGTAAAGGAGGTTTTGTGGGTAAGGGGCTTGGACTTCCAGCAAGCGTGCGTGAGCGTGTTAGATAGGAGTGAATGGAGACGAATGGTACTTGGGACCTGACGATCTGTTGGAGTGTGAGCAGGGTAATATTTAGTGAAGGGATTCAGGGAAACCGGTTATTTTCATATAGTCGGACTTGAGTCCTGGAAATGGGAAGTACAATGCCTGCACTTTAAAGGAGGGGTTTGGGATATTGGCAGTTTGGAGGGATATGTTGTGTATCTTTATATGTTTATGCTTCTAGACTGTTGTATTCTGAGCACCTCTGCAAAAACAGTGATAATGTGCGAGTGTGGTGAAAGTGTTGAATGATGATGAAAGTATTTTCTTTTTGGGGATTTTCTTTCTTTTTTGGGTCACCCTGCCTCGGTGGGAGACGGCCGACTTGTTGAAAAAAAAAAAAAAAAAAAAATATATGTATATATATACATATGTATATATATATATGTATATATATATATGTATATATATATATATATATATATATATATATATATATATATATATATATATATATATATATATATATAATATAAATATATATATATATATATATATATATATATATATATATATATATATATATATATATATATATATATATATATATATATATGTATATATATATATGTATATATATATATATATATATATATATATATATATATATATATATATATATATATATATATATATATATATATATATATATATATATATATATATATATATATATATATATATATATATACATATATATATATATATATATATGTCGTGCCGAATAGGCAGAACTTGCGATCTTGGCTTAAATAGCAATGTTCATCTTGCCATATAGGACAAGTGAAAATTTGTGTATGCAATAATTTCGCCAAAATCATTCTGAACCTAACGAAAAAAATATATTTCACTGTGTTTGTTTAGTATTAAATTACTGTAAACAAATCTAAAATATATTTAATTGGGTTAGGCTAAAAAAAATTGTTCTTGTTATAATAAGGTTAGGTAAGTTTTCTAAGATTCTTTTGGTGCAAAATTGAAAATTATTACATTAACTTTAATGAAAAAAATATATCTTTAAACGTATAAGAGAAAATTTTAGAAAAGACTTAATTTTAAATGAGTTCTTGCTAATTGACCAGTTTTACATATTCGGCACGACATATATATATATATATATATATATATATATATATATATATATATATATATATATATATATATATATATATATTAAGAGTGTGTCAGGGAAAGATAGAGCCCGCCAGGAGGCGGCCTCAAATCTTTCCCTGACACACTCTGAAGCATTGTTGAGGCTATATTCTCCACTATTGGACCATCCCAATGCGATTGTTTGTAATTGTTTAGGGGAGCAGGTCTGGATTCAGAGCCCGTTACATTATCCCAGATCATGGCTCCGTCAATGAACTTTTGGTCCTGGACTCCAATCTTGTCCCTAAGATGTTCAGGGAGAATCGCTGCTACAAGCAATCTGGATGCTACGCATGAGGACAGAAAAGCAGGTACCGAATTCTGTGATGACTTGCGGACACCAATGCCTCCTAGTCTGACTGGAAGTGTAGCTTGGTTCCATTGCTCGTCTTCTAGAGTATGGTTAAATACTTTCGTAAAAATCTACCTCAGGATACTGTCATATTCGTGCAGTATAGGGTTATCATATGAAGGTGCACATCTTAGGAAATATATATATTCTAGATATATATATGTCGTGCCGAATAGGCAGAACTTGCGATCTTGGCTTAAATAGCAATGCTCATCTTGCCATACAGGACAAGTGAAAATTTGATATTGCAATAATTTCCCCAAAATCATTCTGAATCTAACGAAAAAAATATATATTTCACTCTTTGTTTAGTATTAAATTATTGTAAACAAATCTAAAATGTTTGTCCTGTTTCCTGACGAACCTTACCTAACCTAACCTATCTAAAATGTATTTAGTTGGGCTAGGCTAAAATAAATTGTTCTTGTTATAATAAGGTTAGGTAAGTTTTCTAAGATTCTTTTGGAGCAAAATTAATTTTTTTACATTAACATTAATGAAAAAAATATATCTTTAAAGGTATAAGAGAAAATTTTAGAAAGGATTTAATTTTAAATGAGTTCTTGCTAATTGACCAGTTTTACATATTCGGCACGACACACACACACACACACACACACACACACACACACACACACACACACACACACACACACACACACTGCAATGAATCAGAGAATACCTGACAGGGAGGCAACAACGAGTCATGGTACGTAATGATGTATCACAGTGGGCACCTGTGACGAGCGGGGTCCCACAAGGGTCGGTCCTAGGACCAGTGCTATTTTTGGTATATGTGAACGACATGACGGAAGGGTTAGACTCAGAAGTGTCCCTGTTTGCAGATGATGTGAAGTTAATGAGGAGAATTAAATCTGATGAGGACCAGGCAGGACTTCAAAGAGACCTGGACAGACTGGACACCTGGTCCAGCAAATGGCTTCTCGAATTTAATCCTGCCAAATGCAAAGTCATGAAGATAGGGGAAGGGCACAGAAGACCACAGACAGAGTACAGGCTAGGTGGCCAAAGACTGCAAACCTCACTCAAGGAGAAAGATCTTGGGGTGAGTATAACACCGAGCATGTCTCCGGAAGCACACATCAATCAGATAACTGCTGCAGCATATGGGCGCCTGGCAAACCTGAGAACAGCATTCCGATACCTTAGTAAGGAATCATTCAAGACACTGTACACCGTGTATGTCAGGTCCATACTGGAGTATGCAGCACCTGTTTGGAACCCGCACTTGATAAAGCACGTCAAGAAACTAGAGAAAGTACAAAGGTTTGCGACAAGGTTAGTTCCAGAGCTAAGGGGAATGTCCTCTGAAGAAAGATTAAGGGAAATCGGCCTGACGACACTGGAGGACAGGAGGGTCAGGGGAGACATGATAACGACATATAAAATACTGCGTGGAATAGACAAGGTGGACAAAGACAGGATGTTCCAGGGAGGGGACACAGAAACAAGAGGCCACAATTGGAAGTTGAAGACACAAATGAGTCAGAGAGATAGTAGGAAGTATTTCTTCAGTCATAGAGTTGTAAGGCAGTGGAATAGCCTAGAAAATGACGTAGTGGAGGCAGGAACCATACACAGTTTTAAGACGAGGTTTGATAAAGCTCATGGAGCGGGGAGAGAGAGGGCCCAGTAGCAACCGGTGAAGAGGCGGGGCCAGGAGCTAAGACTCGACCCCTGCAACCACAAATAGGTGAGTACAAGGTGGTAATAGCAGTGATGTATAACCCACCACAGAACAGCAGGAGGCCAAGGCAAGAGTACGACTAGAGCAATAGAGCGATGGTTGATACACTGGCTAGAGTGGCCAGAAGAGCTCATGCATGCAGGGCAAAGCTCCTGATCATGGGTGACTTTAGCCACAAGGAGATCGAATGGGAGAACTTGGACCCACATGGGGGGCAAGATACATGGAGGGCTAAGATCATGGAGGTGGTACTGGAAAACTTCATGTGCCAACACGTAAGGGACACTACAAGAGAGAGAGGAGAGGATGAACCAGCAAGGCTGGACTTAGTATTCACCTTGAGTAGTGCAGATATGGAGGACATCACATACGAAAGACCCCTTGGAGCCAGTGACCATGTGGTTTTAAGCTTCGAATACACAGTAGAGCTACAAGTGGAGGGAGAAGCAGGAAGGCCAGGACGAATGAAGCCAAACTACAAGAAAGGGGACTACACAGGAATGAGGAACTACCTGAACGGGGTTCAGTGGGACAGAGAACTGGCAGGGAAGCCAGTTAATTAGATGATGGAATATGTAGCAACAAAATGCAAGGAGGCTGAGGAGAGGTTTGTACCCAAGGGTAACAGGAATAATGAAAAAGCCAGGATGAGCCCATGGTTTACCCAAAGGTGCAGGGAGGCAAAAACCAAGTGTGCTAGGGAATGGAAGAAATATAGAAGGCAAAGGACCCAGGAGAATAAGGAGACCAGTCGTAGAGCCAGAAACGAATATGCACAGATAAGAAGGGAGGCCCAAAGACAATATGAAAATGACATAGCAGCGAAAGCCAAATCTGACCCAAAACTGTTGTACAGCCACATCAGGAGGAAAACAACAGTCAAGGACCAGGTAATCAGGCTAAGGAAGGAAGGAGGAGAGACAACAAGAAATGACCGTGAAGTATGTGAAGAACTCAACAAGAGATTCAAAGAAGTGTTCACAGAGGAGACAGAAGGGACTCCAGAAAGACGGAGAGGTGGGGCACACCACCAAGTGCTGGACACAGTGCACACAACCGAGGAAGAAGTGAAGAGGCTTCTGAGTGAGCTAGATACCTCAAAGGCAATGGGGCCAGATAACATCTCCCCATGGGTATTGAGAGAGGGAGCAGAGGTGCTATGTGTACCCCTAACAACAATATTCAATACATCTATCGAAACAGGGAGATTGCCTGAGGCATGGAAGACAGCAAATGTAGTCCCAATCTTTAAAAAAGGAGACAGACATGAAGCATTAAACTACAGACCAGTGTCACTGACATGTATAGTATGCAAAATCATGGAGAAGATTATCAGGAGAAGAGTGGTGGAACACCTAGAAAGGAACGATCTCATCAACAGCAGCCAACATGGTTTCAGGGACGGGAAATCCTGTGTCACAAACCTACTGGAGTTCTATGACATGGTGACAGCAGTAAGACAAGAGAGAGAGGGGTGGGTGGATTGCATTTTCTTGGACTGTAAGAAGGCGTTTGACACAGTTCCACACAAGAGATTGGTGCAAAAACTGGAGGA
Source organism: Cherax quadricarinatus (assembly GCF_038502225.1). Lineage (NCBI taxonomy): Eukaryota > Metazoa > Arthropoda > Malacostraca > Decapoda > Parastacidae > Cherax > Cherax quadricarinatus. Next base: position 42,136,977 of record NC_091296.1, read on the forward strand.
CCAAGCAGGGATAACAGGGAAGACACTACAATGGATCAGGGAATACTTGTCAGGAAGACAACAGCGAGTCATGGTACGTGGCGAGGTGTCAGAGTGGGCACCTGTGACCAGCGGGGTCCCACAGGGGTCAGTCCTAGGACCAGTGCTGTTTCTGGTATTTGTGAACGACATGACGGAAGGAATAGACTCTGAGGTGTCCCTGTTTGCAGATGACGTGAAGTTGATGAGAAGAATTCACTCGATCGAAGACCAGGCAGAACTACAAAGGGATCTGGACAGGCTGCAGACCTGGTCCAGCAATTGGCTCCTGGAGTTCAATCCCACCAAGTGCAAAGTCATGAAGATTGGGGAAGGGCAAAGAAGACCGCAGACAGAGTACAGTCTAGGGGGCCAGAGACTACAAACCTCACTCAAGGAAAAAGATCTTGGGGTGAGTATAACACCAGGCACATCTCCTGAAGCGCACATCAACCAAATAACTGCTGCAGCATATGGGCGCCTGGCAAACCTCAGAACAGCATTCCGACATCTTAATAAGGAATCATTCAGGACCCTGTACACCGTGTACGTTAGGCCCATATTGGAGTATGCGGCACCAATTTGGAACCCACACCTAGCCAAGCACGTGAAGAAACTAGAGAAAGTGCAAAGGTTTGCAACAAGACTAGTTCCAGAGCTAAGAGGTATGTCCTACGAGGAGAGGTTAAGGGAAATCAACCTGACGACACTGGAGGACAGGAGAGATAGGGGGGACATGATAACGACATACAAAATACTGAGAGGAATTGACAAGGTGGACAAAGACAGGATGTTCCAGAGATTGGACACAGTAACAAGGGGACACAGTTGGAAGCTGAAGACACAGATGAATCACAGGGATGTTAGGAAGTATTTCTTCAGTCACAGAGTAGTCAGTAAGTGGAATAGTTTGGGAAGCGATGTAGTGGAGGCAGGATCCATACATAGATTTAAGCAGAGGTATGATAAAGCTCACGCCGCAACCTCAACTAGGTGAGTACAACTAGGTGAGTACACACACACACACACATATATATATATATATATATATATATATATATATATATATATATATATATATATATATATATATATATATATATATATATATATATATATATATATATATATATGTCGTGCCGAATATGTAAAACTGGTTAATTAGCAAGAACTCACTTAAAATTAAATCCTTTCTAAAAATGTCTCTTATACGTTTAAAGATATATTTTTTTCATTAATGTTGGTGTAAAAAATTGCAATTTTGCACCAAAAGAATCTTAGAAAACTGACCTAACCTTATTGTAACAAGAACAATTTATTTTAGCCTAACCCAACTAAATATATTTTAGATTTGTTTACAATAATTTAATACTAAACAAACTCAGTGAAATATATATTTTTCGTTAGGTTCAGAATGATTTTGGCGAAATTATTGCATACACAAATTTTCACTTGTCCTATATGGCAAGATGAGCGTTGCTATTTAAGCCAAGATCGCAAGTTCTGCCTATTCGGCACGACATATATATGTATATACACATATATATATATATATATATATATATATATATATATATATATATATATATATATATATATATATATATATATATATATATATATATATATATATATATATGTCGTGCCGACATGACATGAGGAGGTTAATAACATTATCAAGAGTAGCCTCACAACAGCCGGATGCCCAGCAGTAAGGGAGCCACCCTAACTATGCAGATCTGATAGCAGCCAGAAGCGTCCAGATGGTATCACACTTCAAGCCTGGACAGATGGGAAGCAGGTGGTGTGGGACTACACATGTACATCTATCTTGGCTGATACCTATCTCCAATACACCAGGGAGAAAGGAGGGGCAGCCGCCAGCTTCAGGGAGTCCCAAAAGTCTAGAAAATATGGAGAACTTGGCCATCATTATATGTTTGTTCCCATAGGCTCGGAGACCCTTGGCTCATGGGGAAAGAATGCATCTAAGTTCTTCAAGGAGCTAGGCAAAAGACTCATCAGGTTAACTAGGGATCCCAGGGCAGCTAGTTTTCTGTTCCAGGGACTCAGTGCTGCTGTTCAGAGGGGTAATGCCTGCTATATTTTGGGCACGCGCCCCAGTTCTGAAGAGCTGGATGAGATTTTCGCATTATAATCAGTGACAAACAGGGAACAATATGTACTAGACATGCATCTCTCACATCTCATGTACTGTATATACCATCTTTATATCAAAAATGTATCTCTTAAACCTTTTGTATCATATTATGTAATAAAATATAATTATTGGTAAAAAAGAATGAAAAGATGGGGTTTACCTGGAGTTTACCTGGAGAGAGTTCCGGGGGTCAACGCCCCCGCGGCCCGGTCTGTGACCAGGGTGGTAGGTGAAGTGGAATATTCAAACGGCATCAGGAAGAAATCCAAATATTCTTCCTTGAAACCTTTTTATCCACTTCTCCCAGGCTATGGGTCCTACAATTTACACCAGAGGTGGACCCCATCCTTTATATATATATATATATATATATATATATATATATATATATATATATATATATATATATATATATATATATATATATATATATATATATATGTCGTGCCGAATATGTAAAACTGGTCACTTAGCAAGAACTCATTTAAAATTAAGTCCTTTCTAAAAATTTCTCTTATATGTTTAAAGATATATTTTTTTTCATTAATGTTAATGTAAAAATTTTTAATTTTGCTCCAAAAGAATCTTAGAAAACTTACCTAACCTTATTATAACAAGAACAATTTATTTTAGCCTAACCCAACTAAATATATTTTAGATTTGTTTACAATAATTTAATACTAAACAAACACAGTGAAATATATTTTTTTCGTTAGGTTCAGAATGATTTTGGCAAAATTATTGCATACACAAATTTTCACTTGTCCTATATGGCAAGATGAGCGTTGCTATTTAATAAGCCAAGATGGCAAATTCTGCCTATTCGGCTCGACATATATATATATATATATATATATATATATATATATATATATATATATATATATATATATATATATATATATATATATATATATATATATATGTATATATATATGACTTGAGTCCTGGAAATGGGAAGTACAATGCCTGCACTTTAAAGGAGTGGTTTGGGATATTGGCAGTTTGGAGGGATATGTTGTGTATCTTTATACGTATATGCTTCTATGCTGTTGTATTCTGAGCACCTCTGCAAAAGCAGTGATAATGTGTGAGTGTGGTGAAAGTGTTGAATGATGATGAAAGTATTATCTTTTTGGGGATTTTCTTTCTTTTTTGGGTCACCCTGCCTCGGTGGGAGACGACCGACTTGTTGAAAAAAAAATGTATATATATATATATATATATATATATATATATATATATATATATATATATATATATATATATATATATATATATGTATATATATATATATATATATATATATATATATATATATATATATATATATATATATATATATATATATATATATATATATATATATATATATATATATATATATATATATATATATATATATATATATATTTAGCGTTCCCATGT